>NC_061530.1:1736666-2037500 GCF_022379125.1 Scophthalmus maximus
AGCTGCAAGTCAATACAGATGTCAGTATTTGGTAGTATTTTCTATAGAAAAAAACTTTTTAAAGAATTTTCTAATACTAACAAGAATGAGACTGTTGAAAAGAAACAGAATAAGGACTAACCATATTCAATTTTATTGTTGTTATTATTATCATAAATTTCATGAAATGTGTTAACTTCAGTTAAAACAGGAAGAACCTTATTTTTTTTTACTTTTTTCTGTAAAATAAAAAATGTTATGACTCATAGCTTTTTCAAAGTAGCCACAAATTCCAGCTTTCAGGTGAATGTGGTGGAGTATAAATGACAACATTTTCCCTGTGAACTAGTGAAGTATAAAGTATCAGAAAAATGAAAATATTCAAGTAAAGTACAAGTACGTCAAAACTGTGCTTGAGAAAATGTACTTGGTTACTTTGCATCGCCACTATCGACAAGATGAAGTCGATAGCTTTCGATCATGTTATAGTTATAGTTATAGTAGCAGAGAAAGTGAGAATTCTTTCAGAACAACCTCACTTATGGCATGACACACTGTATAATATTCTGATATCAGATCCTCTTTTCATTGCTTCTTCTTTCCTCCGATGCCACTTTCCCAGGCAGATGACCTATAAGAGCAATCTGGAGGGATCAGGAATGACAAGGCAGTCCGGCCTCCCATTGTATGTGAGCGTTTACTCAGCATGGGAGAGCAAGGACAGTGAGGCTACAAGAATACAATAGGCTCATATTTATTTACTGCTTAGTGGCAGCCAGGGACAACCCCCCTTCTAATCGCCGATAGCAGCTTTACAGTAATAGACCTCCAATAAAGACTTCAGAGGGCAAGTAGAGGCCAGACTATCTGGCTCTGTCCTGGGTAATATTTAGAAAATGCCATTTCAAAGAAGATTTTTCCCCCTTCTGCATCATATTTCTTGTTAAAACACGTTAACAAGCTCCTATTCGTGCAAGATGACATTCTCAAAATAAAATGGCTTCTACTCTCAAAGCCAGAATCCTGGTCTGTCTAACGGGACATATTTCTCTTCATTTCTGAAGAATAGGAGAGGATTCAACCAGATTTCATTTCAAACACCCAGTAGACCTCTTCATCCATATTGAAAATGCTGCTTATTTTAATAGCAACCCTTGGAAAATAAGATTTGGGTACATATGTGACATTGTAAAATAACTGGGTTGGAACATTATCTTGTTTTAAACTACTTTCACACTTTTCATACTGAATATTGCATTATATATATATATATATATATATATATATACATATATATATATATATATATATATATATATATATATATATATATATATATATATATATATGCATAATTGTGCATCAGAAATCAACATGATGAATACAACAAAAATATTCTTGAGTCTCTGTTTTAAATACTTGAAGTCACAAAGACATTTTTAGTGCAAATTGTTTGAGACTGTGAGATGTTGAGCAGAAAGCCTTTTGGGTTTATGAGTAATACCTTTGACCTCCAGCAGAGGGCTCTAACTGTTGTTCTGTCTGTCCAAATAGGACAGAGTTCATAAACCATCTGTAAAACACATCAGTGAAGCAACACTGCAGGTCTGTCTTGATAATACTGCACATGTACACATTTCCTCCACTGGTATGGACTGAAGCTCCAACCTCACATTTGCATTTGCATTTGATATTTAGTTTTCAAAGACAAAATGACAGTGGCTTGACCACCATTTACATTTGTGTCTTCTCATGTTTTGTTCTGACTGAAAAATTACTGGAAAATTACCAAAACCAGCATTGACTATCTGACCTACATGAACGATCCCCGAGCCTCAAAAAATTAATTTTCCAAGAGGAATTATGAGTGTGATTTATTGGTTGCCTTGATGCCTGGTGGGTGTAATTGTGAGAGCAGGGCTGAAGTTGAGTGGCTTTGATGCCTCATCTGTCCCCTCCTCCAATCCCTGAGTTTCAGAGATTAACTCAGACACTGGATTAAAATCTCAAAATAGAGAAATCCTTTTTAGATGAACAGATTGATTAAAAAGGGGGAGTTCTCAAATGTTGAAAGGCAACCCGGAGCTCAGTCACAAACAATTGTTTTAAACCAGACTGTTTTATATTTACAGTTGAGCTCCCATTTGAACTGACAGTCAATGAAATGCCTCTATCCATCTTATTTATAATGACATATCTAACGAAAGTCGGATTTTTCTCTTTTTCTTTTGTTTTTTCATGAATATAAAAAATTTAGTTGAAAACATAGGCAAGAAATTAACACATTTTTAGAGGTCTTGCATCTAAAAAGTTGCATTAAGGGGAAATATATATATATATATACATATATATATATATATGTATATATATGAGAAAACAGCAAAAACACAAAACAAGAGGCATAAAAAAAGAAATGTGGTGCATTCTGAAAGATGCACATAAGACATACTGCACGCCGCGCATGCACAATTCAGTTTGAGAAACCCTGAGATCCCCTTGCTTTTAACTTACGTTTCATTTTCAAATATGACTTTTTGGTGCGTGCAGATTCGCTGGATCTGCAGCTAACAGACAAAAGCCCACTGCTTGATATCGACATCATTGTGTGGCCTGTTTGATTGCGGGAAGCAGGTGTATGTTAGTGTGGCCTTTCAGACCAAATCTAGTCATCTACTCACTTCCTCACTTCCTCCTGGACCCCAGGTTCCCTCTGTATTTCCCAGCAGAGCCTCCCGCCCCCTCCTCCCACCTGCCTTGCATACATGAAACACAGTGATGTGTGCAGAGAGCATGAACCTCCATATATTTAATATTTGGTGCATTTTCTCAGATTTTCTGTTCTGCTCTCCTGCTCTACATCTTTTTTGCCCTCCTCCCCTGTCTCCACAGCTTCGCTCTCTCCTTCCAGACCTAAGCTCTCTCCCTTCCTGCCCTCTCACAGCTTCCTGCTGCGGCTCTTATCACTCCAGAAAACGTGACATGGTCTCAGCCCAGTCAAACCAACACTAACCTCTGTAGTCTCTCTTTTCCTTGGCCTTAAATGGAATTATTCTGCCCCCACTGTTGTCTATGTGCCTGTGTGAGTGAGTGTGTGTGTGTGTGTGTGTGTGTGTGTGTCACCCACCTGGGCCAAATCTGTTAATGGACTTATTTATTATAAACAATATGACTACTAATTCACAGCCTACATAGGAACAATAAATCTGAAGTGGCCAGGCGTGTTTTTATTTATGTATTTATTTATCTGAGAGGAAGCCGTTGGCACAGTTGGACATTATCAACTCATTCTTCTCTGAGGGGTTTTCCTCTGAGCTAAGGAAATCTTCTGCTTTGATTTACTCTGTAAATCTGAGCCTCATAATGCAGCACCAAGAGATCGCGTGAGGCCAAGGCTGTGAGGGTTTGTGGTAAAACTTATAGAGTCACGGCCCAAGTTACTCACTTACTAGATTTGGTCTGAAAGGCCACACTAACATACACCTGCTTCCCGCAATCAAACAGGCCACACATGATGTCGATATCAAGCAGTGGGCTTTTGTCTGTTATTACATCTTTAAGTAATAAGACGTATTCTGAGTTTCTCATTTTGCCACCATAATACAACAAATATAAATTACCATACCATCTCTTTTACCCATTAAATTGTTTTTTTGGTAGACTTAATAAGATTCCATCCCAGTTAATAGGAGCATCTTGAGTACAACCATGTGCAGGTTGTATTTATTGTTGTTTTATGACACTGCAGCCAGATACGGGTCTGCTAAGGCATGATAGAGCCGATGTTATTGTAAGGCCATAAGGCCATCTGATAAGGCCCTATGTTCAACAGCCTGCAGTGATAACGCATGTTTTAGGTGGTAACGAGCCAAAAGAGCTGAACCTGCTGCTGCACAGAATGCAACAGGTTACTGCAAAGTTCAGAGTCTGCACAACGGGCATTGATCAGAATATCTGTTTGCCATTTTTCAGCTGTGGTTAGGGTTCTCTTGGGCCTCCATTGTTTCACACACTGCAGCATGTCAACGTAGGTAGCAGGCTTTTGTGTGGATGCATTTAGTGATGCTATCAGGGGGGGACTTTCCCAAGATTCCTGATATCAACTTTTCCCATGTTATCATATAGGGATAATCACAGGAGGGATGCTGACCATCTGACACTGTTTGCTGGAATGTGATTGGAAGCTTAAAAATAAATCAAAATCAGATTTGTTCCAATAATTGTATGTATCATGCCAAGTTTTTAAAGCGTAAGCAATTCAATATTTTTGAGAAGATTGATACTACTCTTATGCCTGTGTGCTAATGGAACTAGAGGAGAGGAGTAGTAGGTGAAAGACTAAACAAAATGAAACGGCAAGATTGGCTTTGTTCAATGTGAACATTTCCCAGTTTGGGATCAAAATTGAGTAAATGAGTAAATCTCAAATTATTCTAATCAGTAGTTCAGTAGTATATTGACTATGTTACATCTTTTTTGTTTCATTTGTACACAAACTGACAATATGTTGTAATTTCAAATTGTGGTTTTCTTGGCAAACCCCAATTCTTTTTATATTGCAGTTTGTGATGAGATACTGTAAGTGATATGTGTTAATGGAAAAACCCATTGTTTCCAGTCTGTATTGTAAGCTGTGCTAAATAGCTGCATACAGTAGCTCCACTTTGCAGACATAATAGTGGTAGAAATATTTTTATCTAAATATCTGAAAGAAAATGAAGAACCATATTTCTCAATATGTTGAACTATATGCTGCAGGGAAGGCTTTGGTAAATTACAATCGCAGGTAAGATATTGATGATCCAGACCATTGTGTGTAAATGAACTGAGGAGATTATCTCCATCAGGTGAACTCGGACACAGAGAGGTTCAGTCAAACACAGGAACTCCTTGAAGTGAAAGATAGGACAGATATGTGAGATAATGTATTGATAAAATAATCTCATGGAGTACATTTCACCGTGATACGTTTTGTATTGTAGTCAGAACAGCCAGAAGGTTTCATCGTAATGGTGTATTTTAGTGCTCACTTTAATTCTCACAAAGAAAATTTAAAAAAGGTGACAGCAAATATTTCACACCTGAGATTGATTTTCATTCCACCCCACACCACCATCAACGTGATACTGCCAACATCTGCCTTGCATTTTTGTTAACTTGATGGGACAGTAAGGGGAGCCTTGATGGTTGTTTTGTTTTTCATTCTGAACTAAAGATTTGACAGAAAACATGTGTAATTCAGAATAAAGTTGGGGCGTTTTTTCCTATCAGTGCTACTTGTTTCTGATCAGTGTTAGTGTAAAGGGAACAACCTTTGGAGGAAGCACTCACACACTCATTGCATTTCCTCCATAAAACCACAGCTGTGTGAAAACAACACAAAGTGCATTCCTCAGTCAGTTCTCTCACTTTAGGGTCTGCAGAGCATTGTCTTTTCTAAAGTAAGTGCACCAAACTTGATTCAAAGCTCATGTTTCTGTCCGTCATATGTGTGTAACTGACTATGAAGCGTTACATCATTATTAGGCAGTTTAAAGATCAAAGTTGATGTGCAAAAATCGTTTTAAGGAGCTTTTAACTTCAGGTCAATAAAGGAGAAGTTGTTGCATCTATGAGGAAGTCACAGAAATCAGTTTTAGATCATTTGTTCTGTAATCTCCAGAAAGAGCGGTGCATTATTTCTCTGCAAGTTTTTTTTCCATCGTGGCTCAGGATACGTTTCATGATCTTTTCTTATCTTTTTTTCTCTCTGCAGCTGCCTTGCTTACCTCTATTGATCCGGATTCTTGCTGGGTGCAATGCCACTGATCACACACTCTATTATTGATCGACACTGGCCGTCCTGGGCCGACATGGCGTCCTGTTAACACCCTTGCGGGTATCTGAGTTTTGTTCTACTGTGACACTTTAGCGCTGCAACAAGGCAAAGGCCACACATGAAAGGATCCGTAGTGTTTGAGCAACTGAGGAATCAATTCACACCCTCACTGTCATTTACAAAGACTTCTCTGTCTCTCCCCTTGTTTCAAAAATTCTAGCCTGGACAGTCTGATTAGTAATTAACTCAGCTTTCACCTTGAAGGCATCAAATACAGTTTTTGGAGTCTAGATATTCTGATTTCCATTTATTTGGGAGAGAAAGTGTAATCTCTTCATCCTGCATCAACGCATCACTGCAAAACAGATCAGATGGATTGAGGGACTTCTTTGGAAGGAGGGGTCAAACGTAGGTCAAGTTGTGGAGAGCATTTATGTGGCTGGTGGCTGTCAGGAAAACAATAATGCAGCTTGAATGTAATATATCATTTGTTTTCACACCAATTCTTATGAAGCATGTCCTTGTTTTACCAAACAAAGCCTACAGTAAGTTGGCGCTAAAAGTGAGAAAAAATGACGGTTTGGTTTGTTGGCAAAGAGGTGGACTGATTATTGATTAGGAGTATAAATCCAACCCTTTGATGACATAAACAATTAAAAAGATGGTTCAATATATAGCTGCAGTTCATTTTTTGATGTTTGATGTTTGCAAATCTGTTTTGTTCTCTTTAAATACAAAGTTGTATTTATGTCAAGAACAAAAGAAAAGAAAGACCAAAAATAGACAATTCTTATCAGTTTGGGAATGGTCATTGCACCACTGGAAACAATGCCATGGCGAGATGGGAGCTGAGGTTGACCCTAATAATGCGACTGTTCTGTCAAGGAACCTGGAGAACAGGAAGCGCACCATACTTCTGTCTTCATGGATAAAGTCATAAAAATGATAAACACAGGTCTCAATTAGCCTCCGTCAGGACAATGTGCTGCTTGCCAGTGGGGAGGATTAGGGCCGGGCCAGTAAAAGTGAAGAGATGAAAGAGTCTGCTCTCTCTCTCGTGTGGCTGACCCCCCGATTCGTTTCACTGAGGAAACCTGGGTTTTCCCTTTGCCCCGCTTACTAATGGTGATTCATCAATCAGCCAATCAAGACGTTCTATTAATAGGTTCTTTCTCCATGTGGTGCTGGGGTAAAGAAGTGGGAGCACAGTGAAAAAGTAAGTGAATGTCACCTGGAGGGCAAGGCGGGATTTTGTGTAGGTGTGTACAGCAGTTACAAAAAAATTCTGGTTGAAATTTTTATTTTTATTTGTTAAAATACAAGATTAATTCTACAATACACAATGAATGAAGTCAGACACATGTCACACAGTTATACAGCCTTTAAACAACCTCCCAGGTTAAACTTATTCAACAGAGAAAATAAAAACCTAGCCCAAAATGACCTCAGTGATCACAGATTTCAAGCTGATATTCTATTCTATTCTATGTCCTGGTTCATCTTTGACAGACTGCTTGCCATGATTATGCGCACACAGTCTTTGTGGGCTGTGAGTAAATTATAACTGACATGTCATTCAAATCAAGTGATTTAGATAATCAGGCTAAACTGCCAGCTTGGTATGTTTGACGTTTAAGTTAGATGAGTAGTTTAATACCAATCTCTCGTGTCTTTATGTTAAAAATTAAGCTACGCATAGTGGCTCTGTTCGAAGGTATGAAACTTGCCATCACAAGCCATATCTCATATTGTGATATAGTTGTTCTACTTGTTCACTCTTCATGCTAACAGGATGCTAGCTTTTTATTTAGCAGACAGATACGAGAGTTATATCAATCTTGTCATCTAAACTTCAGCCAGAACTTCAGTTTAAGCCTGTCTGATCATTTGACTATTCATTGCCCTTGTTGCGGTGTTCTCAAACCTCAAGCTCTGACCAAAACCAAGATAAGTTATAAATAAAAGGAGACCTCAAATATAATTTAAAGAAAAGTGATTTGTTACGAAGTGAAATATCTTACATAAGACATTTTAAATAGGATAATGATTCGTGAAGCTAAAATAACAATAAGCTGACATTTGACAAGAAACCCAACACAATATTGTTGACATAAAAACTTTGTGTTTCAGAATCTTCTACGTCGCCTGAGTGAAACTACAGCACTATGGATGTTCTCAGGAAAGAGACTGATTATTTTACTTGTTGCTTCCGTTTTATTGTTGGCTGACCCATGGCAGCGTGCAAACCCAGAGGTCACCACAACTTGTGGTGAAAAGTTTCCAAACATCCTCATGTTAGCATGACTAAAGGCATATTTAAGATTTTTCTTGGACCCAGGCTTCAGTTTAATAAAACAGATAGAGAATGAGGGCGAGACGAGAAGATAAGGCGGATGTGATGTGCTCATCTCCAAACTGAGCAGCAGATACAAACAAGAAATTGTTTTATCATCTGGGCATCTTCATGAAGCAGGGGCAGGATGATGAAGGGTGAAGATATCAACTTGTCTTTGCTCAATTTGGAATGAATGCCAATGAATCACAAGGTCAAGTAGATTCCCACCTGATTCCCAGCAGAGCTGTAACAGATTAATGCCTCCAGAACAATGACACAAGACAGTTTCCTTTGCTGCCCCATTTGTTTGACAACATCCAATTGCTATCCTCTCTGCATAGTTAGGTTTTGTGCTCTTGGGCGACAAAACTTTCCCAGCATTCCCCTGAGAGAGAGTGAAGACTATACCACCAATTACACATAAAAACATTTCTGTGTGCATGTGAGTATGTACTGAATGTGTGTTAGACAGTATTATCATCAGTTTCTTTTTTGCGTCATCTGCCATAATTTCAAGTCCCCAATTTTTGTGACCAAAGAGTCTAGCGCAGCGACCTAGGAAAAAAACATGACCAAGCATAGACTCCCACATCCTCTTCGTGAATAATTTAACCGCCTTGACCTGTGGATGATCTCTCATATCTGCATTCTACCATACGGGGTAGATTTTCAGGTTACCAAAGATCAAACACGTCTTTAAATAAGTCAAACAATAAACTTTTCATTAACATATTCTTAATATTAGTCCTCAACAGGCTTTGGCAGTGTTTGACTGACAGCTGGTGGCAGATTAGAAACGTATTTTAAAAAATAAGTGACATTATAATACTTAAAATGTTCCAGCTTGAAGAAAAGGTGTGATTTCTATTTACAAATTCAATCTGAGACAAGAAGTTTCACTCCTCCTTCCTCTCCTTCACACCTGTTATGTGCTCCCCTGCTTAACATCCTCATTCTGTTCTCCTCACAAGCCCTCTCCCCATCCTGAAACACCTCTTGCTCTCCAGAGCAGGTGTTGGAGGAAGATTTATAGTCTAATCAGACCTCCAAACAATCACTACCTCACTGCTGATAATGATAGATTGTGAGGCATCCCATTTATTTTCCACCTTTAATGCCACACTACCCTACAGTATCACTTAGCAAAAAAAATGTGGATTTTAATGTAAGGTTGCAACTTTGATTTTCATGATACATAAATTATTATTTTGATTAACCTTTTAAACACCAACCCCCCTTTGTTTGGCAGCCACCCCAATTGGAAGAAATGGACAGTTTTTGATTTTTATTCCCTTTTTAAATGATATATTGGAGAAAGCTATAGAAATGCCAGAATGTTTTTCACCAAACATTTTTAAAGATGCTATAACAATATATATATATATATATATTTTTTCATTGTTTTATAATAATCACCCTACTCTGTTTCTCTAAGCTAGGATTGTTTTAGCATCTGATTTACAGGCCCACATTTTACTTTTTTGATGCAGTATCACTGCTGTGAGTGTCATTTTTGGTAGCGACAGAGAGCTGTTTTCAACTTAAAAACACTCTAACAAACCAACAACATACAACCTGATCAGCGCCAAAACAGTAGTCAGAAAAAGTTAGCCACTAGCTGGCAAACAGTTGAACATTTAGCAGCTAATGGTGGGTTGCCACTTAGTATAAACAGGTAAATGTGTTCAGTTCACCTTATCAAGTTTTTTAGACAATAATATGTTTTGCTATGGTTGTTGTGCTGCACAAAAACCCGAAGGGACCAAGGGGTCAAGCCTAATCTAAGCTATCAATACATATGATCATGTTCATACTCTTGTAATGTTTAACAGTCCACAAATGCTTTATCCTCCTAGAGCCAAGCAGGAAACAGTGGGTGGTAAAGGTCTGATTAAATCATAACTTTGTCCATAAAATGTCAGAAAGCCTATCAGTGTCCCAGTGCCGAAGGTGAGATTTCTTGTTTTAAAGGAGCAGTTAGCAATTTTGGAGAAAGTTTGCTTCTCTCTTTGTTGATTATTTTACTGCACTGGCCAGACCTTGAACCCACAGCTTCAGGTATGGGAGACTGACGCGCTAACCACGACTCCAAAACCACTGAGTTGTAGCATCATTCGCTAGCATGTCTCTTAACGTGTCGGGGAGTGATGTATACAAACTATGCTTGCATTGATGTGAGGGGCGGTCCGCACCATATTTTAGTTTTTTCGATATACAGAGCCAGGGCTGAGCCAAAAACACCGATTTTTTTTGGGCACACACACAGATGCGACAGCTAGCGGACTGTGAGGAAATAATAGCAGATTTTTACAAAAAAGTGTATTGGATTAAAATTGCTTACTGTCCGCTTAAGTGACCAATAGTACAAAACCAAAAGAAATCCCAGAAACTTATCACATTTGAGAAACTGGAATCAGTGAATGTTTAGCATTTTTTTTACTTTCCCTTCATCTACTAATCCATCTGAGAGATTTTAAGAAAAGGGCAGAATATTATTTTTTCTTTTAATTTTCAGGGTATTGTTTTAACTCACAACTCTGCCCTTCTGTGACTTTGTCCAGTTTCGGCCTGTGCTGCTTGAGCGGCTCGGGGGATCAGTGCAGAGTGCTAACATATATATACCTTCCGTCCCCGTGATTTAAACTAACACCACTGCCTCGCAGCTCAGCACAAAGGAGCCAGCAAACACATTGTGAAATTCCCAAGAAAGCCACCCACAGACAAGACTGGCGACCAGCAGCTCAACTGCGTTTCAGAACTCACTTGGAAGGCGGACAGTTTGTGCTGCTACTCCAAGGACAGGAAGTGCTTGCAGAGGGACAGGAAGTGCTCACCGCTGCAGTAGCCGAGGCTGGAACTGAGATAATGCCATTGTGTAAGCAATCCAAGTGACCTCTCCCTGAGCGTAGAGTCCAGAGGCTGGCGTCGAGAGCCCTGGCCCCCACCCCGCCCCAGACTCCCCTGGCACGGGGTGGGGGACTTGGTGGAGGGACAGAGGGGAGGAATGGAAGGAGGGGGAGGGGGGTATGAGGCGTGTCACCTCCCCCTCCCCTCCTTTGGGTTGACTCTGAACCTCACCTTGTAGAGGAAATGTGGCTACGACTCCAGACTTTATGACTTCTCCCATCAAAAGCCAAGATTTTGCACTCCCACGCAACAAGAGAGAGAGAGGCGTCCAGGGCCCACTCATACCCACACCCATGTCAACACATGCAGTCACAAAGACACACATGGAAACACTGCACGCGCAGAGCCTCTCCCCCTCTCCACTCTTGATGTAAGATCGAAGGGGGAAAACCCTATCAGGTCATCAGTGGTAAAATAGACGATGACAGTATTATAGTCCAGATCCTGTCCCATGCAGTGCTTGGCTGGACCTCCATCCAAAACACCCTCCCTTCAACCCCTAGAGGGTCACCCAGTGTGCTCTTGAGTCCCCACTAGTGTCTACACGGGGGCACGAAAAGGTTGCATAAGCATCTGTCATATTTCTGTCAGCCCCTTTTGACATGTCAGAGGGACCATAGACCACAAAAAGATGAGAACAGTCCGAGAAAAGATGGAGCTGACAGGTTGAGGTCTGCTGGCTCTGATAAGAACCCCTGCAGCCTGTGGGCGATGTTTGGATTTCTGGCCACAAACAGGGGCTTCATTCTCTGCTACATAAACACACCAAGTCTGTGTGTTTGAGGTGCAACGGGAACACATTCTCGCACATTTCTGTTGCTCACACGTGTGTCACTTGCTGATGTCATCTACAAATATTCAATGAAATATGAATGCTGCAGTCCAAATGTTTCACTTTAAGCTCACGCTGCAAGTTCTCAAGTCTAAGGACTAATGTATTTTTTGTGCAGTGCATTAGATTTTATCTATCTTTTTAAACTCCCATGAAAAATTAAAAAGTAGACAATGAGCAGAGTGAACATATAATGAGGTAAAATAATTCAACTGGTATAATAGGCTGAGCACCTTAAAGCTTTGTGTAAGTTATTGAAATTAGTATAATAATAAGTATTATAGCATAAAATCCTGACCACATTCAAAAAATTTTTTTGTTTTAATATGTAGTTTACTGTTGGTGCAGTGTGATTCCCATTATTGTCCTATCATATCACAAGAATAGAAACAAGAAAAGACAAAACATATTCGTCCTTTTTTGTATCAGTTAATGTGATAAGAACATTGTATTAAGAGTATTTACAGCCCTTCATTTAATCAATCAGCTGTTAATCTGGTTCATTAACATCCCAGACCGACGTCTGCATGGTTGAAATCCGCATTAGAAGACATTCTTAGGACATTTAAACGTCACAGCTTGAGACAAAGGCGCAAGAGTATCACAACATTTGTTGGCATTACTTAAAAACTATGGAATGGTTGTTTATTAAGGCTTTCTCCACTCTTGTTGAATTTCCCTCAAATCGCCCAATCGTTCCCTTTTGTCCATCACCTCTCATTGGGCTTGCCTCGCAGTCAAACAAAGTCTCCACCCGACCGTGCGTAAAAGTTGCGAACGAGGGAGCCTGATACTGAAGACTTTAACGCGGTCATCAGCCCAATACACACGATGATCTGAGCATCACTAACAGTCTAATATGGCACTGAGAGTGAAAACTGGTAGGGTGCTTCGGGATGTGGATCTAAATAAACGTTATTGTGGATTACAGAGAGAATTAGTTTCACCTTTACGCACCAGAAGCAGGTAACAGCAGAAAATCATAATTTTTGAAACATTGCGTTAAAGCCTATATCTAAATCTGAATACACTCGCTGTAAAACACATTTTGTGCACATTATAAAGGCTATACTTGAGCATTTTGCATTAAAATGTCACTTTGTTCTTCCCCAGAGGCTCTCTGCTCTGCTTGGGAGGAGGGGTACGCTCAACTTTTTTACACCTTTGTAGTAGGGGGCACTCCCACCACATGGTGATTGGCTGCCTGCGAGTTTATAGCTCACCAACCTTCACATTCAGCATAGTGTAGTCCGTACCTTTCAGTCCATGCTGCTCCTGGAAGTGGCCAATGGATGCAACTGATTCTTTTTTTTATTCCAGCTTTAAAGCCGAGTGTTTTTTTCTTTTCTTATCTGTCTGTAGTCTGTTTTCATTCTAGACTGTAGTCGCCACTGTGAGCTGTCCGGTGGCTCGTACAATCTCCCAGCTGGACAGAGATGAGCAGTCCCGATGCGGGTTACGCCAGCGACGATCAGACCCAGGCAAGGTGTACGATGTCAGTCATGATGCCGGGAATGGGACACTGCCAGTGGGCCGACCCTCTCAGTCCTCTTGGGGAAACCAAAGTGAAGAGCGAGCCGTGCGCATCGAGCTCCGGCAGTCAGAATCGTGGAAAGAGTGAACCGCGGATCCGACGGCCGATGAACGCGTTTATGGTCTGGGCGAAGGATGAGCGCAAGAGACTAGCGCAGCAAAACCCCGACCTGCATAATGCCGAGCTTAGCAAAATGTTGGGTAAGTCATGTTATAGCCTACTGTGTGTAATTCATGCCAACATGCCAGGTCTATACAAGTTATTTTAGAGTTACCTCGTTCTTTTCCAAGCTGTTCCTGATTTTTTTTCATTGATTTTCATCTCATTCTATTCAAACAACAGTACATTTTTACTTACATATCAGTGAATACGTGATTGTTCGGGAAGCAGGTGAAAGGTTATGGTGTTTGAGCTAAGCCTCAGATGTAACCTCAAAAACCTGTCACTGTCCCCTAAAATGGCAACAAGCTATTTTTGTGTGCATCACTGGGCTGTGCACACTATCTGCTGAAGTATCACTGATGTGCACTCTCCTCCTGACCTGCAGGGAAATCATGGAAGGCCCTTCCCGTCACAGAAAAGCAACCCTTTGTGGAGGAGGCAGAGCGGCTGCGGGTTCAGCACATGCAGGATCACCCCAACTACAAGTACAGGCCCCGGCGGCGGAAGCAGGTGAAGAGGATTAAGAGGCTGGACTCTGGCTTTCTGGTCCATAGCGTGACCGATCACCAGGCTGCGGTGATGTCCGCAGACGGAAGAGTGTGTGTGGAGAGTCTGGGCCTGGGCTACCATGAGCACGGCTTTCAGCTTCCCCCACAGCCACTCAGTCACTACCGGGATGCTCAGGCCCTTGGGGGCCCCTCTTATGAAAACTACAGCCTCCCCACACCTGACACGTCTCCTCTGGACGCTGTAGAGTCAGACTCCATGTTCTTCCCTCCACATTCGCAAGACGATTGCCACATGATACCTGCATACGCATACCACTCCCAGGCGGCAGAGTACCAACCCCAGGACCCCCACTGCAACCATCACGCCAACGCCATCCTGCAGCGACATGCTGCCTCGGCTCCAGAGCAGCCCCCTCAGCCTGCCACTTTCCCCCCTTCCTACATGGGATGCCCAAATCCTTTGGCCATGTATTACACCCAGCACTGCAGTCCCAGCAACTCTAAACGGCATCCTGGAGGGGCAGGACAGCTCTCCCCTCCTCCTGACTCTCACCCACACTCTGCAGACAGCGTGGAGCAGATGCACCACTCTGAGCTGCTGGCCGAGGTGGACCGCAGCGAGTTTGAGCAGTATTTGAGTTCCTCTTCAGTGCGTGTGGACATGACAGGCTTGCCCTATGGGCCACACGAGGCTGGCATGCAAGGACCAGAAAGCCTCATATCATCGGTGCTGTCCGACGCCAGCACAGCTGTGTATTACTGTAGCTATAACAACTCCTAACCTCGCACCTGGCATGTTACCCTGCTGCAAGGACACATGATCTGACCTCAAATCTCTGTAGCAAATTTTTTGAAACATTTTCTTTTTAAATTTTATAAATCTTTTTTCACTACTGCAGAGAAGGCCCATGAGATTATAAAATGCAGTTTTGAAGAGGACATTGTACTGTATCTGTGTAAGAACAATTATAAAGCCATAGAATATTTTAACATGAACATTGGTTTTAGTTTCCTCTCCTGAAGGGATATGAATTCATTTTGTGATAATAATTATTGTATAGTCGCTATTTTAAAGTGTATGTATATAATGACGGTGTTTTTATACTTTTTGCACTTTTGAGAAATAAATTTTTTGCAAAAGACTCTTCCTCTCTTTTATTTATAATATACATGACATTTGATGAAACTTTCCCTTTTTATGTGGGGACATCTAGGGCAACACAATTACTCTAACATTGTTTTATTTTCTAAATCAAAGGTTCTATCAGCCAAAAATTCCTTTTTTGACTTCTTAGTGATTGAATAATGAATACGAAAATTGAAATGGTGAAGCACACAGCAATTTCCAGATTCTTTTCCACATAACACAACATTACTGTTCTTTTGGTGATGGATATGTATTAAATAGGCCCACCTCTTGTTTGTTTTTCCCTCTTCCACATGGAGTTGAATGGGTTCCCAGCAGCACCAGTTGCTCACCTGGAAGCAGGGCAGCAGAGGGCTGTGACCCGACTTCCTGACTCAAAAAGAGTGGAGGTAATTTCAGTGTCTGCGTTATTTTTGTTGCCTTGTTTTTGCAGCATGGAAGCGCAGTTTATGCTCTGGACATCCTGTCTGTAAATGCTTTAGTCTCTTCTGATTAATGGTAGAGGCCATCAAATGTGACACTTTGTTTTATGTATTTTCATAGCTGAACGTGGGGTGTGCTGCTGCTATGCATAATAACACAGCGATGACATCAGGTTTAATTTCTGTGGGTCTGCTGAATGGCTCCAATATGTTTATCCAGTAATACCGGACAGTCTGTTGCTCTGACATAAATCAAACTTATCAGGTGAAATTTTTTAAGAGATCACAACAAACCTTAAGGATAATTCATGGTATTTATAGCCACAAAAAAAGAGTCTCATTATATAAATATAGATTTTCCCTGTTTGAAAAGGAAGAGATTCTTCTCTGAGGGGTCAATCACCATGACCTTATGATCCATTTTTAGCTCTTCAGAGGAAACATGTTCTAGATGTGTACATATTTATGTGCTTTGTTCAAGCTTAATGTTTTTAAATATTATCTTATGTGCACTGTTAAATGTTTTCCCTGTAAAAAAAAACTGTAATCAGCTGGCAGCAGGGTTGCCATTATGATACTGTAAAATTAACATTAATCTACCGTCACTAAAATTTACAGTTTTTTATTGTTATTCAAAATGACGGTATGAACTTGTTTTTTGTTCATTTTCACAGTATTTTACAGTCAACTGACTGGCTGGCTGTTTTTTAAATTTAACAGAACCTTACTGTTAACTGACTGACCGTTTACTTTTTTTTAATACAATTCTTTTTTTTAACCTGAATTAATCCAGAGGTAAGTTAAATACATACGAATAGTCACACTACATATGAGTCAAGCAACTTTTGTTAAGAAAAAGACTAAAATAGATCTCACTGGTTGTAAGTCCTCCCAAAATCTGTCTACAAGCACAAATCACAACAAAATGTTCTTTGAGAGTCAAGAGCTAAATCACAGATTTTTCAATCATATAATTACAATGTTAGAGAGAGAAAAATCATAACCTCTTATTTCATTATACTTTTTATTTTGATAAAAAGTTGTAAACTGCACATGCACAACAATTGCATATTAAACTAGTACTAACAAAAACCTGGGACAAAACATTGGTCAATATAATACTTTGTCAAAACAATTCAAATTCAAATAAGAATTTAACGAAAACAACACAATTATATCATTTCAAAAATATGAACTGTACATTCAGGCTCTAACAAGTATACTTAAGTGTAAGTGCAAAAGTCCAAGAGTTGAACGATGGCAGAGGAGTGACGGACTTCTAGTCCCGACTCTGTGTAAGAGAGAGAAAGAAAGAGAAAGAAATGAGTTCAAAGAATTAGAGAAACAAGACAATCTGGTGTTTTCACACATGTAAGTGAGTTATGGGGATGAATTAGCTCATCATCTTAAATGAAGTCCCAATCAATTCAATTCAATTTTATTTGTATAGCGCCACATCACAACATACATTGTCTCAAGGCACTTTACATAGTTAGGTCAATATTACAGTATTACAGGTACAACACAACAAATCCCACAATGAGCAAAGCACTTGGTGACGGTGGAGAGAAAAAACTCCCTTTTAACAGGAAGAACTCTCTGACAGAACCAGACTCAGTTGTGGGCAATCATCTGTCTCGACCGGTTGGGGTGAGGAGAGAGAGGAGGAAGAGAGGAGAGGTGGGCAGAAAGAGGGTGGGAGGAGAGACAGTAGGAGAGAAGAGAGAGAGAGGACAGTTGTACAACCGCCGCTGTAATCTCTACCAGACTGATACTTACAATTAAAAAATACAATTATGTTGTTGTTATTATTAGTGATAATATCAATATTAATGTTAATAATAACAATAATAATGACGGGTTTGGGTCCTGCAGCTCTGGGGTCAGAGATACACTAGGAGAGATAGAAAACACAAACAGGGTTAGTGACATGTACTGTAAACATATCGGAGGATGGGGGGGTAGTATAACAGTTGCTTTAATTTCTACCAGACTGATACTTATAATTAGTGAAAACTGATACTTATAAATACAATGATGTTATTAATAATAATGATAGTAATAATAATAATGACGGGTTTGGATCCTGCAGCTCTGGGGTCAGATCTACTAGGAGAGAGAGAAAACAGAGTTAGTGACATGTAATGTAGATACATGGGGGCAGAGAGAGAGAGAGAGAGATTGAAAAAAGTGGGAGAAGGAGAGAGAGATAAAGAGAGAGAAAGAGGGAGAAGGAGAGAACGGGAGAGGGAGAAAGATGCTCATGATATAAGTTCCCCCAGCAGTCTAGGCCTATAACAGCATAATAAAGAAATGGTTTATTAAACACCTGAGCAGTTCTAACTATAAGCTTTATCAAAAAGGAAGGTTTTAAGTTTAACTTTAAATGTAGAGAGGGTATCTGCACCCCTGACACAAACTGGGAGCTGGTTCCAGAGGAGAGGAGCCTGGTGGCTGAAGGCTCTGCCTCCCATTCTACTTTTACAGACTCTGGGAACCACAAGTAATCCTGCATTTAGAGAGCGAAGTGATCTATTGGGATAATATGAAACTAGGAGCTCTGTAAGATATGATGGAGCTTGATTATTAAGGCCTTTGCAGGTTAGGAGCAGTATTTTGAATTCTATTCTGAATTTTACAGGAAGCCAATGCAGAGATTCTAACACTGGAGAAATATGATCTCTTTTTCTAGTTCCTGTCAGAACTCGAGCTGCGGCATTTTGGATTAGCTGGAGGCTTTTCACAGACTTATTGGGGCATCCTAGCAGTAATGAATTATAGTAGTCCAGTCTAGAAGTAACAAATGCATGGACTAGTTTTTCAGCATCCTTTTGAGATAGGATGTTTCTAATGTTCTTGATATTGCGCAGGTGAAAGAAGGCTGTCCTAGAGACTTGTTTTATGTGTGAGTCAAAGGACATGTCCTGGTCAAAGGTAACTCCAAGGTTTCTCACAGTAGAGCTGGAGGCCAAGGTAATGCCATCCAAGGTAACTATATGATCAGATAATGTTTCTCTGAGGTGTTTAGGGCCGAGTATAATGACCTCAGTTTTTTCTGAATTTAGAAGTAAAAAATTATAAGTCATCCAGGCCTTTATGTCTTTAAGACAATCCTGAAGCATATATAAAGTGAAAAGTATCGGTCCCAGTACAGAACGTTGTGGTACTCCATGTCTCACTTTTGTATGAATGGAAGATTTGTTATTTACGTTAACAAACTGAAATCTATCAGATAAGTAGGACTTTGTGATGCAAACATCACAAAAAAATCACTAATAGACATTTCTCTGATTTATGGATTGAATAAAATTGATACTCACCAAATAATTACACAGATGGGGAAAGATGAAGAAAACAATGTGCTGGTGCATTTTTCTTCCCAGAATGCAATAAATACTGTATGACACTTTTATTTAAGTTACTCTGCAGTAAAGTGCTGTATTTTACCAATACAGCATTGTGCTGTAAAAAACACATCAATATAGTGTAATTTTACAGATTTACATTTTTATTAACAGCAAAGTGCTGTTTTAACAAATAATCGGTTAATACTGTTGAAATCTTGCCGTAAATTTACAGAAATCATTTACAGTTTGGGAGAAGTTCAGGTTGAACCTCAAGGCAAATAATGCTCGTTCTTCCCGTGGTTTTAATTATGACCAGCCCTTACTGAAATAAAATAAAATCACTACATTGTCCTATTAATGGCCCGCAGCAAGTTTTTTTTGTTGGGATATTTCAGCTAACATTTCTGAGTGTTTTCACTCCAATCAAGCATCTCTGATATGTGGTCGACTTATTTCCCCGTCACCCAGACAGTTTCATTTTCCTTCAGGCCGAGCAGGAGAATCCACTGTAATTGGTGTGAATGTGTTTAAATTCAGTCTGCACCTGAGAGGCAGGTTTATCCTCCCTGTTGTTAAAGCTAATGGGTGCATAACAACAGGCTCAGGCCGTGATCCCCAAGGCATCAGTAGAGTGGGTGTGGGACACCTGTGCAGACTAGAAAAGGCAGACCCCCCATGTCAGCCATGATATTATCTCCACACGCTAATTGATATGGGATAATTGACAAGGAAGAGCTTACTGAGTACATTTGGCATTTAAAAGTTTGTCACAGACTATGGAAGGTGTTGGAAAAAGAAAAAAAAATATTGTAAATAATAATATTAGATCATTATATATAGTTCTAATGAAGGAATGAGCATTTATGTAATTAATTGAATTTAATATACAGTTATTTGCATTACCATGTACATGTAAACACACTCAGGAAATCAGGCCTTTCATGGTGTGTGTGTGCGTGTGTGTGTGTGTGTGTGTGTCCCGGGGCCTCGCTGCCAGCAGTCTGCATAGAGCCACTCAGAGATTACAGCAGGACTGCCGGCTACATTAACACAGCAGCACTCAATCACGGCACTGCCCTAATCTCATCTCAGGTAGCTGCCTTTCACAAACACATGGACAAACGCATGAAATCAGCAGCAATTCTTTTCATTCAGGCACCAATAAATGAACAAGATGAGCTGTATTTTACCAAGATGCAAGTATAGTTCAGTTACATTTAGTTAGGTTTATCTGTCATTACGATGTCATGTTTTAGCTGCCTGAATAAACACTGAATGTTCAGACAGTGAGTTACGTCTGACTTAATCAATTGAGCCATTAATCAGCTGAAACAAAATTAATTCACATTAATTTTAAAGTTATGAAAATTGCTTTGAAGTTATGAAAATTGCTTTGAGGTTATGAAAATTGCTTTGAATTCATTTCCTAATCAAAGAAATTCACTGGTTTCATCTTCAAAATGTCAAGATTTTCTCTGTTTTGTACAACTGCAAATAAAGACGTAATTCATCAGCTGCAAAAAGACACATCAATAACGCCAATATTGGTTACATACAGGTCAAACCCCAAATAACAAGACTTTCAGAAAAATAAAACAACAACAAAAATCAAGCTGATAGTGATTATTCATACATTATATATACATAAAAGGCAACCAAAAGGACATTGCCAAGCATGCAGACCACGGGTCAAGTCTTGATGACAACAAAACACACATCGATAGATAGAAAGATAGATAGATAGATAGATAAATAGAGTCAATAGATAGAGATAACAAGACGTAGCAAAAGTACAATAAATTAGAAAAATACTATAAAAAGCAAATTTTATACAAAGAGCCCAAGTATTGACTTGTGAAAGACCCTCGCAATCTGCATGTCTGTTAGAAATGTCTTTGGTCTCTACATAAATGCCACCCAGTAATGAACACACACACACACACACACACAGACACACACACACAGACACTGCAAACTAGTCAAGGTAAAGATTCACTCGTCCTGTTTCAGAGAGACAGAGACAAAGAGGCTGCGAGGGCCCAAACTGATTAAGTCATTGATAGTTGTGAATACAGCATGTGAGACAGCTGCAGGAGAGGGTGTGTTCCCTGTCTAAAGCAGGGCTGGTTGCTCATAATCCCAGGCATATGCTGTCTCTCTCTGGCCTGATCTCTTTCACGGTCTCTGCCTGTCACACCACCGTCCAGTTGTGCTCCCACTATATATAGTTTCACAGATCCAGTCCATCTCCAGTCAGTGCTGTGACTCAAAAGTCTATTTTTCTCCTGATTCCAGTATTGCTGCTGTCACACATTCAGTTAAAAATAGTTGTCCCATGAGCTGATGAATCGAACAGGTCCCCCCCACACTTTGTGCCAGGATGTCAGGTGCTGTGTCAAAATTCCAAGGGATTATTCACATATGATTCTTGAAGTATTTTTTATTGCGCAGCTGCAATGCAAACATTACTATAAGGTGCAACATGATTTTACAGCTTTGCATTGGTACACCTTTTTGGATTCTGGTGGTGAATTTGACCTCTTTTATTCTTTTGATGACTTGATTGTGTTGTCATGGGGGGCATTTTGTGTTATTTTAAATTCTGGTCAAGGTATTAAGTTTTAAAATATACATTAGCGTTATATTTTGTTTGTTTTTCTATTTATTGTGTCAAGTACAAAATATGACAAAGGAAGTAAATAACTTTGTTTTCTCTCCCATTGTCTACAAATTAAATATGAGAGAATAAGATTTGGCTTTTGGTTAAATCCTGTTTCATAAAAAGCCTTGCACTGTAGGTTTGTACCAAACATCAATACATATACAGAGTAAAGGTTATAAAAGAATATGCAGCAGACTCTGAAATTGTACTGTGAATATTAATGATGCAATTATAAAAATACGTGGATAATGTGTTTAATACTAACATGTGACGCAGCCATAAAGAATGGTGGAAACAAGTAGACATAGCATATGTTTTCTGTCACATTACATAGAAGCAATTGTATAACCTAAATTTAAAGCTATTCAAGGGGAAATGTAAAGGCGATAAATGGGAATAAATGAGGACAACTTAATTTAACAAAAAAAATTACATCATAGTGAAAGAAAGTGTAAAAATAGATGCTTATATGACAAAATAGCGGCAGTACAATACAACAAGAATAAAATGGTCATTTGGTGCCAGAGAACATTTTTCACACTGGCTGGCACATTTGTTTCACAGTCAGGAATTGACTCAGGGAGCTGAATCAACTCCAGGCCCCTCCTGATCAGCACGGCTCTCCCCGTTCTTTTGTTTGAATCCCCTTGTGGCATTCAGGACAATTTTTAGCTCATGTCCAGGCGGGTAGTGAGTATAAGATGACTACATCAGCAGTCAGTTTCCTCTCCACTGTGTTTTTCTTTGTGAGGCTAAAAGGTGTTGGTAGAGTACAGCCACACTTTTCACTCTTTAAATCTTGCGTCCTCAACGATTCCCCGTTGGCTCTCGACCTTCCTTCTTAGGAAACATGTAAGGAAAGTGAGCAATGATGTTCAGTGGCAAAGAACAATGTGTGCTGTGACTAACTTCACATCATTAATGAGTAACTTAAGTTTATATTCAAGGAAAAAGGAAAGTAGCACCAATTGCTCAAATTTAAATGAAAAAGGAAAGTACACCCTATAACTTGTTAAGCAATTCATTAATTTCTTTGCGTATGTGGAAATTGGTGGAATAGCTCAACTAATGAGAAACAATAGAAATCACAATGTGAATACAAACACATGACCACTGACTGAGCCAGCTGTAACACGTGAAGAAACGTCAAAACGGTGATGAAGTAGTTGAAATAAATACCTGAAAGTATGGAAAATACTGACAAGAACAGAAAAACAGTTGAAATAGTTAACTCATAGAACAGATAAATATTAACAGCTTTTCACAGAAAGAAGTTGAAATAGCTAGCTAGGATGATGGATGGCAAAATAGCTAAAAGTAGCCTAGTGGGTAAGCAGCTGAAATTTAGAAAAAAGTGATAGACTGAATTAATTTAATAACAGTAAAAAAAAAAGCCCCACTATAATGTGTAGCATGAGGTGCAGCTGACAAGATAAATGTGGACCATTGTCTGTTGATGTTTTGTTCCTTCTGTGGATCTTTGAATCTTCCAGAGAGCACCTTGCTCACTTCCTTGTTCTGATGACTCCTGTTTGCTCCATCCATGAAAGATTGGCTGGGAACATCCTCTATCTGAGAGGAAAACATGCTCTGTGAAATTCACACCACTGGCACCATTTTGGGAATCACCGGAAGGACTTCCTAAAAAATAAAAATACATAAAAATATAGTCTAAATAAAGGGGAGAGGGGTCCCAGTGTCATGACCCAGGTCAACTGCCTTTGTTGTCTCATTGTATTTGTGTGTGAATGAGTTAGTTTGTGCGTGAGCAGCTGACACATTACACTCAGTATCATTCACACAGTTTATCAAAATTTGTAGATAAATATGGTGTCACCACATTTGTTTAAACTTAAGTGTGTTTAAATTAGAATTGAGCTTGGTGTCTGTTTTTAACTTATACATGGATATACCCTTTTTTTCCTTTATATCTGGACCCCATATTATTTGATGAGAAGTCATTGGAGATTTGAAAGACTAACCTATTGCTATTTATTTAATATTATTCATATATCTTTTAAATCAAATAAATAGCAATGCACATTCATCCTTTAAATATGAAACAAACAAAATGACCAAA
Source organism: Scophthalmus maximus (assembly GCF_022379125.1). Lineage (NCBI taxonomy): Eukaryota > Metazoa > Chordata > Actinopteri > Pleuronectiformes > Scophthalmidae > Scophthalmus > Scophthalmus maximus. The sequence goes on from NC_061530.1 coordinate 1,760,398, forward strand.
AAAGTTTTGGGAGAAATTCTGTAAAGATAGTACAGTGTCTAGACACTGGTATTTTTCTTTTTCACACAATCAGTCTGAAAGCTGTCTCTAACACAGGAAGAGTATTTGTGTTCATGTTATGGGATTATGAACTTCAAACAAATATCAAACACATTTCCACTAAAACAGCAAACAGTCCACTTCCAGTTCCCCAAAAGCTGACAGTGTGTTCCTCCCTCTGCAGGTCATGTCTCCTCTTGGGTGGACCTAGTCTGTCCTGTCAGTGACAGATAACAATCTTTAACACAGTCATACTCAGAAAAAAACAAACATTTTAAGTGTATACTTTTAAAGTGAAATTTTGATTTAATGTTTTCTTGATTTGAAATTTGTTGTGAGTTGTTGGGTTTTCCAAAGGCTGTGAAGAAGTCAGGTGCGTTGTCGGTTGTTACCACCAGAGGTCAGCTGTGCACAGGATTACATGAAACTCACTGACAAATTTAAAGGTAATCCCACATAATTTAAGAACGTTACATTTCTACATTACTCGTGTAGAAAATAAGCATTTAAATGTGTGACGGCAAAAGTTAATCCATTATTTCTCACGTTGCTTCATTGGTTCAAATAATCGATTACATTATCGCACACAACTGTAAAAATGCATAAAATCTGATTTATTAACAGACAAGTTTATTAAAATGTATCATTTAAGGACATGTATCTTTGCATTTTGAGTGGCTATTGCAGAAACAGTGATTATGTATCATTATGTATTTCTTTTCTGACTGAATGTTGATATTGCTATTGAACTCTCAGGGAAATTTTAAATGGATGTTGAGCAACCAATTAGAGCCAAGTCAGGAAAAAAAATGAAAACAACTAAACATTAGCTGCTTGAAGTGTATGTTGTTATGTCGTAGAAGTGGCAGAAGTCGTCCACCACTGTTGTGGTTGTAATCAGTAACTTTGGATTAGCAGAGTGAGGTCACTCCAGAGTCCTAAGATAGTGAGAGGCGGGGAGAGCATGTGAGCCTTCTTGGAGTCTTACATGCATTCAGGTGAGGTGCTGTGGTCACGCACAGCCGGGTATTTTAAGCTCCAGCTCATATCCTGTGATGTCATTTCAGGTGACTGTGGCTCAGAAGGTAGAGCGGGTTGTCCACTAATCAAAGCATCAGTGGTTTGAGTCTTGATTCCTCAAGTCCGCATGGTAAAATGTGTGTGTGTGTGTGTGTGTGTGTGTGGTTTGTTTTGTCACACTAGCAACACAAATCATGATAAGCACATTAAAAGAACACTACAGTCATGTGAATGGTGCATCGTAAAATATCAAAATGTCCAATAAAGTATCATTGAACAGAAAAGAGGAGATAAGGAAGGTTATGACAAATGGCAAGAAATGTAACATTTTCTGATGGCCCAATGATATAATGATTAACTTCAAGAGGGATGTGCACATGCATGTTATTTATTTATTAAAGTGTTTATTGTCTCGTTTTTTAGTACTGTTGTGTTGCGTGTTATATGTTATAAACATGGATTCTGGACCCCTTAAAATTGTCATATTCTAAAATAATTTTACATTACTGTGCCTCATTATGACATTATGATGCAGTTAAAATGTTGTATCTTTTCAACATCTTCCAAAATTATTTGTTATCCTGATGCTGCTCTTTGTTTCTTGCCTCAGAGGTCATCTCCAGTGTTGCTGCTTTGTTAATTTAATATTGGAAATATGCAGAGACTCTGGCTGCTTCTGATTATTATCTGATGGCACTTTTGCGGCTCGATCTTTGGTGAGGACAAAAGGAGTATGGTTTGATGGGATTCCCGAACCATATAAAACAATCTTTTTATTTAGTAATACCAGAAAGGGAGGAGATTTGTTGTGAGAACATCTGAGGCCCAATATTGTTGATGATTTCTAATTTTTTTCTGCGATGAGAAATTCAAACTATCTACCGATGGTGATGAAGAGCGAAAATCTTTAAAAAAAAGACACTGAGTCCCTACCAGTTCTGTATGGGCTGCTCTGTCCTATTTCTGTCACGTCAGTCATGTCAGTATCTTAAATCATCAGTTTCAGTAAATCATGTTGTTGTGAATGTAAATTTAGACAGTATCACAGGTGTACTTCCTTTCAGTACATTAGGCCATAGTTGAGTTGGAAAGAGTTGAATACTCATCTTAAACAGCCCACAGAGAAAAGTCAAACAGTGGGCAACACAGATTCACCATATCCTTTTGTCGTTGGGTTCAGAGAAAGTCAAGGCCAACTCATTAAGTCTTTTTCCTGGCTCTGTGTGTGTGTAAACCAGTATGTATAAAAGAGAGAAATCATAACTACGTGCACATTCCTGTGTATATGCCCGGTGGGAAACGTGTGTCTGAATGTGTGTGTTCACTGTGCATGTGCTGCCTGGAGCGTCTGGAAAGTCCATTTATACGGTGGTCAGGATGCCAGTGTCTCACACAGGGAGGCCGCCTGTCTCGCCCCTGTCTTCACTCCACTCAGCTCTGTCTCTCCGTGACTGATCTTTAATCAGAGGAAGGTTGTCTGATGCGAGCACAGACGGATAAATCACTCCTCACCCGGGCTGCTATCTGGGTCATGCGTAGCCAGGTTGTCCCGTCAGCAGACTGGCCCTCCGCCCAGACCCTCCAAAGCTAACAGCCATGTGGTATTCAGCCCTTTGGTGAGGAGGACCCTGCCTGCCACTGGCCTCTGGAGAAAAATAGTCCACATTCTGCGCATATCAGTATTTATATTGCTGTTGAGAGGCTAGGTTGTTGATGTACTGTATCCTCACAAGTCACTGGCTCGCCACATTATTCTGAATCTGCTGTGAGATGTTTATACTGCAGTAAATAGTTTACGTAAGTAAAAGTAATCTAAAAACTCATGACTTAAGTAAAGGTATAGGAGATTAAGAGAAAAATTAAAGTGGTCATTATGCAAAGAATTGCCATGAGTGTTATAACACATTTACATGTCACTAAGGGTGACCAATTTTTCTCCATCAGGGCTCCTCGACTTTGGAACAGCCTGCCTGAGGAGATGAGTGTGCATTTTTTTAAGTCACTTTTAAACCCCCCTTTTTTTAGACTTGCTTTTATGTGACGTTGTCTTTTTATATCTGTTATATAAATAAAATTATTACTATTATAATTATTATTAATGCTACATGATATTTATTGTTTGTATCTAATACACTGATCATATATTTTAGTAAAGAGTAACTATAGCCTTTGTAAACTATGAAGTACCTCAAAAAAGTGCACTAGTTTAAAATATGTTTATTTCCCACCACTGGCTACTTGAAAAAATGAATGACGATGTAAAGAGAAGAAATAGTTTAAGATACATAAAATGCTTGTGACAGTAATTGACAAGAATTGTGGTCAGTTTGAGTGCGGACTAATTGAATAATGGCCATATCAGTGAAGGAGTGGGAGTGCAGAGTGATTTACCGCACAGGGGAGCGTGCTTATCTCTCCTTCTGTCCCATGCAGGAAACACTGGGATGTCACCAGGCAGATTAAAAGCTTGGCACAGCTGATAGGGAATGCTCAAAATGGATGGGGTGGGGACCTCTGACTGCTCTGCGATGGGTTTTGGAGGAGACGGGCGGTGGTGTGACCTTAGGAGTCGTGTTTGGCAGTTATTCATTCAAAACCTGGGAATTCCACTGGAAGTTAAGGGGGGGTAGCATCGTGTAACCTGAATGGATTTTTTAATAGTAAGCATATTTTTGGTAAAGAATCTACCAGGCCACACATTTTAAGTACCCAAAGGAAAAATGGAATGGCATATTTGAACATTTCTGGAAGAGTCATTTTGGGTGGAAGAAAATTTTAAAATGGATCACGTTTGCCGGATCATAAGCCTGTGAATTATAGTGAATGTTTAAAATGGCTGTTGGTCACAGTGCAGCTGTATCACTTATAATTGAATTCCTGACAGCTGCAATGCAAGGAATTGTAACCAGTTTTTACAAGGGCTACAAACACGCTGGGTGTTTTATTTTAAATGACACCACAGAGACAAAATGTGGCCCAACACTAGTTTAACTAATTTTCTATGTAGCCACCCATGCATTCAGCTCTTAAAAGCAGGAGCTGACTGGATACTCTTTGCCTTTTGAAATGAGGAAATATACACAGGCTATAGAGAGGTGTTTGATGGGAACACAGACAGACAGATCTGGAGGAGCAGCTGCATGGAGGACGCTGGGCCAAATATAGAAAGGAGACAAGGGCCAAAACATATCACACATTTTTTCCCATTAACAGCATAGGTTTGAATCTAACTTGGCGCCAATTAGTTGTAGTAAAGGCACAAGGACATAAAAATAGAGCATAGCATGGGTGGTAATGTACCCGGAACGCAGAGACAGATATCTCTGTCATGGCGGCGTGTGATTTCACATATAATCATGTGAAGGAAAAATAACAGTATTCATATCACCAGCTGGTTCGTTATAACTCGTGACGTGGAAGGCTATGTGACAGATGGAGCTTCAAACATTTGTTGCTATTACCTGTCATGCTACTTTGAGTGCTGAGCCTCAGCTTAGGCCTATTTTCAGTCTGATTCGCAGAGGGTTTGGCATGATCTGTGCTGCTCTATCAGTGCGAGCAGTCCACTCCGTTTCATCATGTGATTGTCTTTTATCTCTGCAGTGGACGGCTGGAATGAGGGGCATGCAGGCTTCAGGCCTACCTGTTTACATTGAGGGCTTCCTCCATTGTCCACCCCCCCCCCCCCCCCCCCCCCCAACTTCCTTTGACAGATTCTTCACATTTTTGTGCTTGCTGTTGTTTTGGGAACAGGTCATGGGCTCAGCACTTGGGACCCTCCACTGGCATTCACGTATCTGTCTGGTCTAGGCTCAATAGGAATTCTTTCCTATCGTGTCCTTCATACACACCTGAGATATTTTTACAGCAGTAAACCAAACAGTGCGAGTGCCATCACTTTATCCTTTGATACTGAGCAGAAACTTGATAACTTCTGTATGTTTCCTTCACTTCAGTCCTAGGTTTACTGAGGAACGAAAGCCTACTAATCCCTTTCACTACAGATATAGTAACAGTAACAGAAACAGTTTTGGTGACTGTTATGCAACTTGTGATAGTTCATGGTTAAGCATATACATGACCGACTAATACCCTCAGTAATACGCTTTAACCTGAACTACTGGAAACTATCCTTACTTCCTATCGTATACTTAATTATATTTCTAAAACAGGCAGTATTTTATTACGTGTATTTCAATAGGGACTATACAAAACTCTCCACATTGCTATTATAGTAATTGTTCATGTTATTTTAATTTTTATTATCTTGTACTTTCATACAGTATGTGATCAAATCACATAGGGAAAATCACGAAAGACAAAACTAATCCATGATATAACTTATTAATTAATAATGAATGTGATTTTTCATTATTCGGATGTAGGAAGGTAAATACATTTCACTGAAAACTAGTCCTCTTCTTGAACGGCGGCACAATGGACAGCCACTTAATCCTTATTATCTAAAGAGGCCTTCAATGAGATTACAACCCTGCACGAATATTACAACTGGACACCAAGTTACCATCTGCTGCCACTGGTGGAGAAAACCCTGTCCTTATTAGAGGACATACTCAGGTTTGATATTCTACTTTTATTTTAGTCTCAAATAGGAGCAGAACACTAGAGCAGAAACACTGAAAAATGTTAAACATTTCAAATTTAAAGGGGATTAATTTGTTTATAAAATATTTTGAATGTGCAGAAAAGGCTACTGCTATTCACTATATATTTCCAGTGAAAATCTTCTATGTAAATTTGTTCATAGAGGTTCATTACTACAGTTCTTCGGCCTGCTATGACAGCTATACTGTGTGACACACCTTTCTGAGGAGGATTTTCAAGCACTGTACTTGTAGTGGAGATTAACTTTGAGCAAAGATTAAGCAAATTAACCTTGATGGTGTCTCCCGAAATAAACTGTTGCTGTGCAGTTAGCTCAACAGCCGTCATGATGTAAGGCACGGAACAACATTTCATGGATTCTTTCAAAACAGTTGGGAATTTCATGATGCTGACTTAGGTGAGTTTCTTTATAATTAAATGAAAATCAATCGGTGTGTTTATTTGCTTAGTGAGTTTTGTTTAATTTGTGTACTGCCTTCAGGTATAATGGATAGTTCTGTAACATATGCAGCTTCAGAGGTGTTGTTTGGAAATTTCACTTTAACAAGATTTTGTTGTCTTTTTCACCAATAATTACTACAAATATAATGTCATGAATATGAAGAGAATATATTGTTGATTTATTGCCAAATTATCTAATAATAGATTATGAAAAATGCAATAATGATAAATAATTTCTAAAATGTCTTTGATCAACTTTTAAAATTAAATGTCTAAATGTTTTAAAACCACATCTACTGACATTGGTTTATATAAAAAATGGTCTGTAATTAAGTACGTTTCTAAATACTTCAGCAAGTTTGTCAAACAACATTTAATTTCTCTCATACATTTTTGGATACCCTGTTATATGACTTATATATTTATATTATATATTTTGCATATTTTAAAAACCTAACACATAAATGATGTATAAAATCATTTTCATTCTCTAATGTTTGTGATAAAAGAAATACTGATAAAAGAGATTTATTTTGTCAAACACTTCTGTATCACTTGCGTGTGCGTTTCAGTGTTGTTAAAACCCAGGTAATCAAATAATTGAAGAAGCTATTCACGTGGCAGCTTTTCCAGAAGTCAGGTCATGTTGCCTGGTGGCCACAATCAGATGAAGTAAACAACATATGTTGTAAGACGCCATTCAGCTGTTTACACATCATTAATTATTCAAGTTGTCTTGAACATGAAGCTGATGTTGTTTATGTGTTGAGCTCTTTGCATAAGTCCTTAGACGTGCAGATGTTTTAGCATCTGATCTTTATGCCTATAAACCTGAAAAAAACAATGTTTTTTCTTGTCATTTTTATTTGTTACTACAACACTGAATTAGGCTATTTATACACCCTTTTTTTTCTTAACATATATATATAAAATTTTATGAAACAAATTTACACTACCTGTGAAAAATTATGGACTCTAAAAATATGCATTGTTTTATGTGAGAGCCAATTCTAGAAACCTTTTGGGGTCCTTACCATTGATTCTGTGGTGCAAATTTTCTACTATTTCTACTACTTTACAAATATGTCAATATTTCACCATTTACCACCAACCATACAGTATAGCAACTGAGAAAAATGATGTGAAAAAAAACTAACTTTGACGTTTTTTTGCAGCAAATGGCGATGATGAATCAGACAGGGCTTCGGAGGATCCTCCCTGACCAATTGTCAGGGAGTGGCCACACCTTTGGCACTCCTCGGCACCCAAGCATCAAAGATCCTATTCTTTCAAAGCGGGTTTGCTTCTACAAAAGTGGAGATCCTCAATTTAATGGTCTGCGTATGGTCATCAACAACCGTACCTTTAAAACCTTTGATGCACTTCTTGACAGTCTCTCCAAAAAAGTACCCCTGCCATTTGGGGTAAGGAACATCACCACGCCTCGGGGTGTTCATGCAATCTATACCTTGGATGAACTGGAGGATGGGAAGTCCTACATCTGCTCTGACAGGCGTAAGGTAAAACCTATCAATCTGGCACTGGCCAGGAAGAAGCCGCCGCCCTGGTACCACGCCAGGCCTGTTAGTTCCCTCCGTCGAACCGTTCAACAGGCCAGGAATTTCCCTGGCCGAACCATCCACAGGCAGGAGCCAGTGATTGTGCGAACACCAAAGAGGCTGCTGGTATTTCGAAATGGAGATCCCACATTAAACCACACTGTGGTGCTTCACAAGAGAACTACAGCCACCTTTGAGTCCATTCTGGAATATATCTCAGATCTGATGCAGTTCCATGTGGTGAAACTACACACACCTGATGGTAGACGTGTGAGTGTTCTCGTATGTCAATACAACACAGAACTATACACAGAAAAAACTCAAAGCCTGTTGGACAGATAAACAAACAGAACAACAAAGGTATTCAGGCCTAATTTCTGATCTTCAATTACATACGAGCACAAACCTCTTGCAGAACCACGACTATTTAATTTTTCATAGTTTGTAAAGACACCTGTAGATATTTAATTTAATTTTATCCCATGACATTGAAATCTACAATTGTTTGTTCAAATACAATGCAAAGACTTACTGTAGGTTTTCGATTTTGCCAACATCATTATTTACCTATGAAGGCCCAACTTAAACCTGGCCTGTAAATAACCATCACACAAGGAGAGAAAGTGTTAAGCTTCTTTGGCAATTCAACCTAATACTTAGAAAGGCATTCTGGGATACTGCAGTGTAAGGCCTTAGGTCAAGGATCTGTTGCAATTTAAGAGCCTAGAGGTATCACAAGGTGCCATTATAGCTAGTCATACACATACTGTACATAAATGCAATTTAGAATTACAACATATATATACTTACACTATACTTTATTATATTATACGGTATTTTATTTTTGTTTTATGGCTGTTACAGGTGGATGGTCTTCCAGGCTTGATACTGTGCTCTGGGACTGTAGTGGCTGCAGGCAGGGAGCCTTTCAAATCTGTCAACTACACTGCACAGAAATCTCCAGCTCAAACACACCTTACTACCAACCGAATGGGTCTTAGGAGACTAAAGTCTTTAAACCGTAAGTTAAATAGGATTCTGAAAGTTTAATATATCTTGATGCCGTCCTTTTTGTTTATATAGTAGTTAGAGTTAAGAGTGTGTTAGTCCACTGGACCTTACTTCAAATGACACATACAGTGTGTCTGCAGTAATCTACCTGCTCTCATAGGATAAAGATTCGGAGAGTGCTGAGGCAATGGTATTACACATAATACCATATATGACCTACATACACTGTCTACAGGGCTGCTGGCTATTGTTCTTCTTGAGCTGTGAATAGCTGCACTTGCTAACATTTCTTTTCTTCTCTCTCTTTTTACTTTGTGCTTCCTGGGTATCCTCTTCAAACTGACTGCCAAACCTCTATTATCCTTGCCTGAAAACTTTGGACTTTTCTACTTCATTTATTTTTAAACATTTTCCCCTTATTATCTGCTTGGCTCTGATGACTGACTGAAAAGGTAAAAACAAGTCCCTCTCATATAGCTCAAAGTCAAGGAATTTCTCCCTATCATCTGAAAGGTACATTGTGAATCAGATTCATGACTCCATTGCCAAAAGTTCATGCGATCGCCACCTACCCAGTAACCCCACAAACTCTGTTGAGTTGGGCCGCATGCTGGAGTCAATAGCAGGATCAGAGGGTGACACCTGCCTTGGCGATGGAGCTGAGGGGCAGGGCTGCCTACTGCCCTCTGAGGATGACATTGAGAAGTCTTTTCGGGTGAACCAGGATGGCAGCATGACGGTGGAGATGAAGGTACGCCTAACACTTAAAGAAGAGGAAACCATCCACTGGACGACTACTCTTACACGCTCAAGTGTAGGAAATGAGCTCGATGCGAGCTGTTTACCAGATCCTGACAAAGAGCAGGAGATCTGCTCATCCAAACCAGACTCACTGGATTTACAAAGTTCTGCATCCACCACTGACACTATCAACAAGGACAAAACAAAAGACAACAACGATGAGGATCCACCATGCCCGAGGAATGGCCTTTTCAGTGAGAGCAGGGATGAAGAGGATAATATCAAAGTACAGACAAACCTAGTGTCACCTAGGAGAACTCCTACACCAGGTTACAAGCAAATTAGAAAAAAGTATGCCTCTGTGGAGAGCATCAAATCCCTGACAGCGGAGGGTATGCAGGAAGGTGTAGTTGGCTCTTATTCCTACCAAGAACAGACAGAAATTGGAGACATGACAGAGCAGTACTGTGTGGTCAAACAGAGTACCAGTAGACCAGTACCCAAACCGAGAATACTTGGCTCTGTGCATAGCAACAACATACAAAGCAGCAATATTTCCACATTGAAATCAGCTGGGATGACTGAAATACTACAGATTGAATCCAGTGGGGAAGAGGTCACTGAAACTGTCTTACAAATGTATGAACAGCAGACATGCCAAGATAATTTCCTTGCAAACATCTGTGCACAGGATATTTCAGCTTCTGGGATTTCTTTAAGGAGGCCAGCAACTTCAGAAACTGGCCAGTTCTCCTCCAAAGGTGAGTTTCAACCTGCACACCTTGTACCTGATCCCTGGAGACCTTCAACTGCAGAGTCCATTGGTATCTGGAGGACTGAGAACATGTCAGCAACATCTGATTTAACTTTTCCATCACTGAAGACTGATGCAATTCAAGCAACAAATAGGCAGCAACAGTTGTCAGCTAAAGGCAAAGACAAGACCAGACAAAGAGAGGTCAGTAAGGGTAAGAGGATATCTTCGAAACCCAAAGTGATTAACAAACGTGTTCGCCGTCTGTTGACACCAGGGAAAAGAAAAAAAGACAATTCGGCAGAAGAAACCAAGATACGTACTAAAGTGAAAACTTTCTCCAATGCTGGTTTCATCAAAAAAATTTATGGAAATAAATCAAAATCAGCAAAAAGCACAATGAAGCTTGAAAAGAGACCAACACAAAAAGGGGACGGGGGTTTTACAACAAAGAGCTCACAACCATCGCATGACACAAACACAGAAACAACACTAAATGAAAGTTCAAGTGAGACCATTTCTTTAGAAACAAGCAGGCTGAATGTTTCCTGGAACGAAGTGAGCCAACCAAGGGGAAAACTAACAAGGAAGACATCAATGCATCAGGGAAAGAAGAATGAAAACAAGTTCTGTGATATCAACAAAAGCAAAGTGCTGCCTGCTTGTATCTCCCCCAGCTCTGTTACGAATGAATATGTACAGAACTGGCTGGAGAAAGTCCCCCTTAACCCCACTTCCTGCCCAGATGAGGAAGCAAGTATTCTTGTACAAACAGAAAATGGCATGTGTGGGCAATCAGAATATAATCATGGGTTGATTGCTGTTGTGGAGGGGGGGAAGTTTCCTGAAGATGAATCTGTAATACAACTGTGTCAAATTCTCAAATCTGACCCACTGCCTGAGAGTTCGTTGGGAACCTCTGTCAAACTGAGAATCCAGGGTTTTGAATACAAATCATCAAGTCCTTCAGTGGAGAAAACTACATTGACTCAGGGAGAAGGAATTGCTCCTAGTCATACCACCATTACAAATACAGCGAACTGCACCAACATAGTTCAGAATAACACAGAAGAAGTAAAACCCCTCTTTAATGGTGTCTGCCATCAAATTAATCCAGGCACTACATTGGAAAATATATCAGGCCCTTCCAATACAATTTCAATGGAGTTTCTGCCGCCACCACCATCACCACCACCAGCTGAAATGACAGAGCTATCAAACAATGAATATTGCATGATGAATGTATCTTCAGTGGCAAGCAGCCCATTATACAGGCTCTCATCAGTGAGCAGTCAAATGTCAGATAATCATCCATTGTCCATAAGTCCTACATCTGACAAGGCCATATCACCCACAGACAGAGCAATGGAAACAACAACATCACTTCAGTTGGACATTCCTGCCGTGCTGAGAGAAGCACAATTACCAAGAACTCCATCTATTAAAAGGACCCCTTTGGTCAGCAATTTATCTCTTGAAAGGAAAATGTCTCTCAGAAAGGCTTCTCTCCATAAATATACTTTATTTTCTGATGTCACCGCTTCATCTACACCCATCATGACAGCAGGTGAAGATGACAATGTCCTGACAAATAGCTTCTGTTCAACAGGGACTCATCTGCCAACGATAAACACACAGATATCCAACATCATCTCAGATCTGAAAAGTAGCCAACCATGTTGTACTTCTGCATCTCCTACTAGTGTAACATCTGGAGACAGAATATCATCTGCCAGCATTTCATCAAGTGAGACTCCAACGCCAAGTGATATTCAAAAAACACAATTTCTAACAAAGAAAGAAGAATCATCACCTAAACCACTGATGAAAAAAGGAAACATAATAAGTAATCCATCTCAAAAGAGAATACCCCCAACCAAGAATATGCCTCCAAAATTATCATCATTATATTACTACCATTCTGATAAAACTATGTCACCAATCATTGTAGTACAAGAACATAAAACACCCACTCCTGGCCCTTCTACTGAGAGAAGGAAGATGCTTAATAAGGATAAAGTGCAAAAGAGACCGTCTCCATATTCTCAGTCTCTGGACATGGTGTCACCACCTGCCAGAAACAAGTCAAATAGAAAGATGCTCTCCAGAAACCTTTCCTCAGACAATGCAACAGAGCCTGAAAATGAGACAAAAAGGAAAACGTCATCCCAAAGAAAACACCACCAAAAACCACAGTCAATAAAATCAACAGCTGAACAAAACAAAACACTGATCTGTGACACCCTCATGCAGGAAGCTAGCCAGATTGAAAAAAATAAGGCAAAAAAGATAGAATACCTTACAAATGCAGATCAAGAAAAATCTGTGACACAAACACAGTTAATGCCACAGCCAATAAACATTGCTAACCAGTCAAACATGAAACCTGTACTTGATCAAATTTGCTACTCAATAAAGTCAATAAGACAAATCACACAAAACAAACATCCATCCTGTTTGGAGAAGTCCAATAGCCTGCCTGACTTCTCCTCTCATGTAGCCTCTACATTTGGCTCATCATCTAAAGCTCTCCTTGCTTTCTTGTCTGTCATGACCCTAAAGGAAGGCAAAACTAACTTTAACAAGGATGAAATAATTGCAAACAATTTCAGCTGTGCTGAGGCTTTAAAAATAATTGATTCTCTCAGAGAAATTGCCAGCATTGAGGATTCCCACAAGTTAAAAGCTATGTTGACAAATTTACAGTGTTCAACTTCGAAGCAGCTCCTGCAAAGTTGGAGGAGCTTTCAGGAACTCATCGACAAATGCAACAGTCGCAGCTCAACATCAAATTATCCCCAGCAAGAGCTCATAACTAATGCTAGTCCAGAAAATGACTGCGGCATTGAAGAAAATGTTATTGATCAGATCATAGATAACCTTGACATACCCGAGAAGCTCAAGGAAGAACTGGGATCTCTTTCAGTGGAAGTCAAAACTGAGAGTGACGATAAAGAAAATATTCCCACCAGGTTCATCGACAAAGTGGAACTGTCACAAAAAGATAACAGAGTTTCCACAGTATCTCATTGCTCAACAGAAGATGTTGTTAATGTCAGGTTTCTTTCTCAAGATAAAGCAAATATTGACGTGAGGTCAATCATTAAAAAATTCTCAAACATTAAACAGTCAAAACAATCTGACATGCACACCGTTCCCCTGATAACAGAGACAGTGAAACACAAACCAACTTACCAGGCACTTAAAAGCATGGACAGTCAGTATGAGCAGAGTGGTGTGGCCAAAAGTCCACCAGCTGAATCTAACGATATACAGATACCCGAAGTAAAATTATTATCTGTGGAAGAGGAAATACGGGCCTTGAATTCATGTAAGGAAGAAAATCTAAGAGAGAGAAAACAGCATCAAGGCCACATTAAAGACAAATCAAAGCAAGAAACGACAAATATGAATGGAGTAATAAGCAGCAAGAACAATCTTGAAAACAAGAATTCTGAAATTAGGAAGCTGCAGATGCAAAGTGAGGGGAGCACGAGTATCCCTGAGAATGAGATCAGCACTGGTGATGAGTCAGGTGCAGTTGAGGAAGGGCAGAACATTCCTAGTGCGCCAAAAGATGTGGAACAGATACAGAGCTGTAAGCAAAGTATATCCAGTTCAGAAGAGGAACAAGCTGAATATGAGAAGATAAAACAGGACAGATGTGAACAATTCGAGGAGGAGGAGGACAAGCAACCAAGATCTAATTACTATGTGGAGCTGAATGTAAACCGGAAGCAGAGCATCTCCAGCCCAGATAGTCAAAACCAATCATTGACAGAAGAAGAACAGCCAGAGGAACCCGACATTCAAAAATCATGTAAGGAATTGAATGTCAGTGTTGACGAAAACACTGGTACCTCAGATGTGGATGAGCCAACTTCTTCAAAGGAAGGGCAGTCGAAAGTTGAACATAAGGAACTAAAGGTTAGAACTGAGGAGAGCTTGCCTGGCACTGAAGAAGAGAAGGGGAGCATTAACGAGAAGGAACACCTTCATGATCTGCCAGATCCCAAGGAAGCAATGGAACTATGTCAAAAGCTAAAGGCTTTGATTGAAGAGACAGAGGAGGACAAGGTTAGCTCAGAGGATGAGGACCTCCATACTCACAAACAAATCAGTGATACAGAAAATCTGGATACCGTACACAGAGATTTAAGCTATATGATAGAAAAACAGGATTCATATACCAAAAAAGACAACAGCAGCTGGTTAAAGTCTAACAGCATAGCCAAGTGTTATAGATTTCAAGCAGATGAGGACAGTGGGAATGACCACTGCAGTTGTGAAGAGCAACCGGAGATGGAGCAGCCAAATATTGCAGAAATCGGGATTTCAATCAAAGAAGAATTTAGCTACTATGAGAAAGAGTCCACCTCAGAGAAGGAAGAAGAATACCGGGAGGGTCCTGCATCAACAACAAAGTTCGGAGACACCAAATCTGAAAAGGTTGTGGAAATAGTCACACATCAGTCTGAAGAAATAATTTCCCAGTCTGTTCCGGAGAGGGTGAACCTTCTGGAACAGCAAGTTGCAGATGCTCAGAGGAGAAAACATGTCATTGAAAGTCATATCAGAAAAGTTTCTCAAAAGAATGGCCACATGGAGACAGATGTTGAGGAGTCACCCTCTGAATGCTCCCGATCAGCTCCTCAGTCGTCATTATCTTTCAGCTACGATTCCAGTGGAATGATTACCACGGAGCCTGAAGGCAACAGGGTCAGATCCATCAGGGAAATGTTCTTAGCGAAGAGTGCCACAGACATTAAGCAAGGACACAGACGTTTCCCAAGCCCAAGCGCTTCAGAGCTGTCCGAGTTAAGAGCAGACACCTCAGCTAGCGGCGGCTATCAATCTCAGACTTCAATTGAGCTGTCCAGTGTTGAAGATGATTCAGCACGGAAATCCATCACTAAAGGCTTTGTGAGGAGAACAATTGAAAGGCTTTATGGCAAGAAAGATGTTAATCCTGATGAGAAGGGAGGTGAAAGACCCCCCTCTGCACCTAAACAGAAAAAGAAAGAACATTCAGGCATGTTCTCTCCTTTCCACACGGCGAAATCCAAAGCAATGACTGAGTTGTCTTATTTCAATTCCACTGATGCCCTGGACACCTTAGGTGAAGCAACAAGGTGCATTGCTTTTAATGCACAAGTTGGGCCTGGAGACATTGTTCCCATCGACAATGGACGATGGCTCCTTAGACAGAACACATTGATCAGAAAATCTGTTTCAGACCCAGTGGGAATAAACAAAGCACTCACGAACACAAACACTCCCCTGGGCGAGGGGACGTGTGAAGATATGGACCAGAACGACCCGTGTTCACTCTTCAGGACAACGTCCGAACTGGAAGATAAGACAAATTCACTTTCAAGAAAGTGTACCTACTTTTCTTTACCACACGCGAGTGACTCTGATGTGTGTCAGGATGATGACAGCATCACAAAAGAAAAAGACAACTCAGAAGAGACCAAAGCGTGGACAGAGAGGAACGGCAAGCTGCCCGCTGTTGGTGTTACAGATTTTAAAATGATGGATAACAAAGTTCACCCACTGATAGAGGTTCCATCTGATGGGGAGGTCGTAGTGGTGCAGCCTGGGAGAGGTCAAGGAGTTATGAACAGGAGGCTTCAGGAGCCTGATATGTTGGACTTACTGTACAATTTTTGTGGTTCGCACTGTCCCATCCTATAAGGACATTTCATACAAAACAAGGACAAAGGACCTTGTTTGTCTAAAATAAGTGTACATTATTAGGCTACAGTATATGAAGGTATTTTTGGTGCCTACACTTTGATGTTGCCATAGCCTTGGCATATTACACTATCATATGTGAACTCACTTGAGCTAACTGACAAATGCTTAAAAATGTCACACACACAAGCCAATGGATTAAATGTATTTGTCATTTCAAGTGTAAAAATAGTAAATGTTTTTTTTTGGTACCACCTTGATTGTCTGTTTGCCATGCACACTCCAGAGCAGCTCTTTTCGTCTTATAGGTTGCCTGGCAACAGAACAAACACCAAGAGCATTACCATAATCTTGTTTTGAAACTATTAAAACAGATCAAGTCCCCGCAGATGTCAGGCAACAAGGCCAATCCCCACTGCACCCAGTGAACGGGTCAGTTTGTGGTCATAGATCAGGTTGCCCCAGAGTTCAGGTCTAAGTGTGCCCCCCCTACAGTTAAAAAAAGCAACTGAATACGAAGCAGGTTTGTCTGAAGATTATAGATTTGTCAGTAAATACTTAAATATTGTTTTGTATATTGGCTACGTAAAGTGTAAAGAAGATATTGATTGATTTTCACTAAACATAGCTTATCATATATTCATAAAATTATCTTGATAATTAGGATAAACGGTTTTATTGTTTACAATGTGGCAGCTGTGACAATTTTGTCTCTTTAAATTTATGTTTAATAAACTGTGTATTTACAAATGTTTCACTCTTTTTTTGGTAATTATTTTATTATTTATAATTTCCCAAACTTCAGTCCAAATCATTTCCACGGATCAGATGGATCAACTCCGATGATTGAGATGATTCTGGTGTGAGGTAAAGGTTGTGCAAAAGATACCCTAGGAAGCTCAGCTCAGTTGTTTTCTAACTCACTGCCTGAGGAAGTGTCCATGTTGTTCTAAGGTTGTTTTGTTTCTCAGAAGTTGCCATCGTGCTGGCCCATGTTGTGACAGGAGTGTCGAGGAATGCACTAAGCGGGGAGTGTTTACATCTGCAACTACAAAGAGAAAACATGATCACACAATTCCCATAATCTACACCTCTTACCTCAAATATGTACAGATTCTCCTAATGGCTGCAATTTATATTTAATAGAAATTCAAATTGTGGAATTGATGATGATTCCTGCCAGTGTGACATTTTACAGCAAAGTAATGCATGGTAAAATCTTTAATTTCTATATTTACATACTGTATGTCACTGACAAACAAATGTTTTCTGCAACAAAGACCACTAGATGGCATTGGTCAACAGTGAGTTTATCTGTAGTGGAAAGTTTAAGACGACACAATCACAAACTCACCAAGTGTTTCTAAAAAAACAAAAACAAAAAGAGCAAGTAACGACATTTTAAACAGTTTATTATTTAAATAAATATTTACATAACAGCTTCGTATAAATCAAATTTATTTTTCTTACACGACATATCAGTCTAAAAGCAACTGCTTAAACAAAAGATAGAAAATAAGGGCTGGATTACAATGATACTGTTAATGTGTGTGATGAGAGGCAAAAGTTCATGTTATCATGCCGACTGGGCAAATATTCCTGTTTGCATTCATAAAGGCTGAACCTGGATGAAATTTACCGTCATTCAAATACCATATTAAACCAGATCTTGTGCATTGTCCATTATACATTTTATAGTATGCATAACTCTACATGATAATTTGAAATACATTTAAAATTTGTTGTTACTAAGGAATAGGAGGATGATACTCTACACTAACTAAATAAAACATCAAATGCTGTTGAGATGAACATATGGCTAGAAAGAAAAGAAAAAAAATCAACATTGCAAATCACACATTATTAATTCAGGCATAAACAAAGCAATAGACAGCTTTGATGAAATTAAAAGACACTCATACAGTATAGGCTACAATGCCTTGCTAAATGGTGTACACTTTATGGCTCAGCTTGGAAAACTACAGTTCAGGTAAGGTGATCTTAGAAAGGTAGAGCACAGAGTTAATGCCCAAGCTACAGTTCTAACCCATGTTTCTCTCATCAGATTTTTGAAATGAGTCCTGCTGATAAAAATCACCTAGTTTAAATGATTAGTTTGAAATGGTGCAAGAAAAATTACAGTGAAACTGAGGAGACGGAGGTGGAAAACTGCTTAAAATGTACAATGTACAGTTGTGACCTTAAAATATTATGGATGTTGTTTAACCGCAACTTCAGACAATGGCTGCTTCATTTTTAACTGCTGGACATGAAAAAAATATACCATGTACAGTTTACTTTAGGCGTAAAAACACATTACAACCGAATGAGGACAAACTCTAAAATAACTTTTTAATGGCATCAATTGATCGTACGCTTATGTCTCTCAGGGATGAAAGAAACAAAACGATAAAATGCTTTTTGTTTTCTATTGCTGTCAGGTCATGCATGTTCTATACTTTCATTAAAACCAATTGCTTGCTTAAAAATGTATAAGGAAAATAGCCACCCCCCCCAAAAAAAATACCATGTAGGGAAGAATTAAAGGGTGAAATAATAAAAATTTTCAACAACACCTTGTTGTTTTCATCCTGAGATTTTAACCAATGTGTAGCCTCTCCAAGGCATAATTTACAGTTAGATAGTTTATGTATTTGTAATCGCTACGCAAATAAAGACACTGTGTCAGACACTGTTTTAGTGAGGACGGGTCCTGTTACTCAGTGAGAGCCTCTGTTAAATTCATCATTAACTCTCCTGAAGACTGTCATACTGCATCAGTTTTGGGTTGGGTCAAGTGTCTTCCACTGACAAAGTTGTAAACCAAAAACTGAGAAGTGCCAAAATAATGTGTGGCAAAGAGTTTTCCATCAGGAGTCGGGTCAGAGAAAGCGATCTCATCTTTGCTCAGGTATGAGCCATATATGAAGTTGTTCCTGTGCAGAAAAACAAAAAACAGTAAGGATATATTTAGCTCAACCTGTTTTCAGGTGATATCAGATTAAAACTCTGCAGTTTGCAGACACACTGACCTGAGGCTCTCGAGCATACGTGAAGCGATGCTCTTGCGTCTCATCATGTTGACAACCCAGATGCGGCTGATACCACAGATCGCTGGCTCCGGCGTGGTGGAGCAACACCAAGCCCTCTGATGTTCAAACATCACCTTCTCTCCCTCTGAACCCTCCGGTACGGGCTCCTCAATCACCCGGTACCCCTGATAGCAATCATGAACACATTTATGGAAGAGACTCAGTAGTACACCTGTAAGTCTGTACATTTTAGATCATCATCATTAACATTAACATTAACATTAACAGACATTATAGGTAGGCTGTATCTCACCTTTTGTATGTGCTCGGCTATAAGGCATCCAGCCACTTTCTTGTCATTGGAGATAAAGAGGAAGGTTTTAGTCTGAGAGGGACTCTTGGTCTCCACCTGCTGGAAGCCGAGGTCATTGTCCACCATCTCCCTGATCTCCTCAACCTGAACAACCAACAAACTGCTGTTAAATGAAGAAATAACATGCTAGTGGTGGCTGACTGATGAAGACATCCTGATTCAAGCTTCTTGTAATAAATCATTCATTACAACACAAGATATGTGTCACTCTTTATTCTTATGCCCCTAATAAAGGCTCTAAAATAGTTTCAAGCCAATTCCTTTTTGCACATAAAATAATAGGCTCATGCTAAAAATCAGACATTTTTCTATTAAGATACATACAGCCGCCCACAACATTGACAACCACAAAAAAAGGCTTGCTTCTATAAATGTACCTTCTTTAGAGCATATTTGGGATCATCTGGTAGGACAAGAATGATCTTGCCATCAGGATACTCTCCCAAAATCCTCTCTTTTTTCCATCCCTGAAAAAAAAACATAGAAGAACCTGTTAAATGAAAATATCTTCATGAAACTGCTGAGACATTCATGTTCTGTATTTGCTTTATACACTAACCACCTGTGTTGTAAATATTACTAAAGTGTTTCCCATACATTGACTAGACTGCGACAGCCAGCCATAGTCTATGGTGTGAAAATAAAAGATCTCTAAGGTGCGTTCACAAGTGAATTTCACCATTCTAAAGCATACATGTTTTGTAAAAATCAGCAAATATTTCCTGACCGTCTGCTAGCTGATGCTTTAGTGTGTGCGGCGAAAGAAAATCTGGGTTTTCGTCTCACCCCTGTCTCCGTAATTTGAAAACAAAAGAGTGGTGTGGACCGCACCTCACAACAAAGCGAGTGCAGTTTGTAAAAAATCACAACAACAACAACGAGAGAAAAATGCTTTCTCCAAAATTGCTACCTGCCCCTTTAAGTTAACTGAACAATGGCTAACCACTCTCGGGGCTCTGTTCACACCTGGCATTAAGGTCTTTTGGGTGATCCGTGGACAGCTCTAACCTCAGGTGTGAGATGCACACGTTGAGAACAAATTCAGTTTGCTCATTGAGAGGTGGTCTGGTCTGCATGTGTGACATTCTTTTTTCAGTGTGTACGCAAATGTGATCTAGGCCCCAAAACAGGACATATGTACTCATTCATTTGGTCTTTTTCTATGACGCTTGACAATCAAAAAAAAAAATCATGGTGATACATCATGAGTAGTGATCATTTTGGGTGATTTGGAACAGCCAAGGAATAGACCCAGTTTGCAATGTTTTAATTACCTACGCCAAGGAGTTATGTTTTCACATCTGTCCATTTGTTTGTTGGTCAGATGGATTATGCAACTACTGAACGGATTTCCATGAAACCTGAAATTCCAAAGGTTGTAAGAAAGAACCAATTAAATGTTGGGGCGGAAATGGACAAAGGGGTGGATCCCGGGATTGTTTATCACTGTCTTTAACACTGCAAGATTCACAGATTTCCCAGGGAATATTGCGTGGATCTTGATGAAAAACGAAACAAACAAAACGGGCATATTTAGGGAACTGATAACTTGATTGAATTTAAGGGGACTGTTGTGAGGTATGCGCTGTACTGAGTGACATTCTAGTTTTAAATGTATTTGAAGGAAACTAATCCAGCATGTTGCTTCCAGGCAGGATGGGGAACTAGTTTCTCTTTTTTCAATTTCAGGATTGCCTCTTTGCAAACTGTTATGATGTAGTTCATTTGCCTATAGAGCGGGGAAGTGAGATCCGATGACAAAAAGAATGTTGTATGGTTGAAACTGGTGTCTTGCCCTATTGAGTCAATACTGTGATGAAGTAGACAGGACAGATAACAGACGTGAGATTTAAGGAAACTTGCTCTCACCACGTATTTGACAGCGCTGATGAACTGATTGTGGAAGAGTAAATGCTGAGATTCATCTTCGGGGTTGGCAGCAGAGTAGAGCATCCCACATATAGTGCAGGCCACTGCTCCAAAATGCTTCTGTCCCGCATCCTACAAGAAAAGGAAACAACAGATCACAAATTGCATCAAAAGATATTCAGGAACATATTCAACTGTTCCCAGGTACATCACATGGCTTACATGATCTTAGCTCATATTTTCTATATTCATGGATGAAGTTAACAGACACATATTTAATCGAGGCTGCACTAAATGTATCATGACATTTATTATGAATTATGACAGATGACATTCATAAAGACACTTACAATGACAGTTTGGGTGCCATCTTTGTCTGCCTCCTTTAGTTTCTTGACTTCTCTTTGCAGACAAGCATCAGAAAGAGGAGTCCCACCAGCTTGTGGCTTTGCAGCTCTGCTGAGATACACACACACTTTATATTACTTCACATATTATATTGGTCAACAAGAACATGTCAAACGATTTAAGAGAAACTTCTTACTCATGACATGGCTTTTCTGTTGCCGCCGTCTTGGAAGTTTCCATCTTATTCTCTGGAGAGAGATCAAAGTCAGTGAAAACATTTTACATTAACAAATCTACTACAATCAATAACAACATACATTCTTTCAGCTTCATGTGTAATAAGTAATAACTCTGACAATTTAAGTTCCAGTCTTGGTTATATCAAAGCATTTTTAATGGTTTTAGTGTGCTGTTGCTCTTTACTCAAGATTTCATAAACCAGTGATGACAGCACAAATAATATTTAACGCTTAAAAGTGCAATTAAGAATGATTGCTCAGTAAAAGTTATCCTGAAGACTGAGTCAGTACTGCATGTAGCACTTGACTGTGACAACAACATGACATAAGTTTTAATAAATCACGCCACCTGTAAATCAATACATACCAACAGCCTTTCGATCACACTGCTGTGTGCCATCAGACACTTTCAAGCTTTCTTCAGAGGAAAGGGAAGAGGTGGGAGTTGATGAGAGTGGATCATCTCTTTCCTATGTCAAAGGAAGAGAGAACAGGTAAGTGACATCTAGGGTATATTCAATATGCTTATTGTGACACACTAGCAGAACTTATCGTTCAGTTACCTTGTTCGATGATGGTGGATTTGGGGTTTTCTGAGACATCGACCCAACATCAGTCTCAGAAACACCAGGTTTTGTCTCAGATGTGGTTGAAGCAGCAGGTTGAGATGCTGTAAGAGTAGACTGCTTTAACTGAGCTGCACTTCCACCAGCTGTGGACTTTAGCTTGGTAGAAGCAGCTGAAACTGCACTCGGCTGTGGTGTCGTCAAGACAGGAGGCTTTATTTGAGCTTCGGCGGGAGGAACAGGTTTTGATGAATCTGCTGTAGCTGCACATGTGGCCTTTGACTGGAGGGTTGTTGCAACAGCAGGTTTTGATTGTGGACTGGTGGAAGCGACAAGCTTTAACAGAGATGTAGTTGCAATATTGGGCTTTGACTGACCTGAGATCTGTCCAGGAGGCATGTTCTGAACTTTGACTTTTGCCTGGTTGGCAGGTTGTGATGAAACTGTGGGCTTTGCCTGAACTGCAGGTTTACATTGAACTGTGGGGTTTGACTGTAGGTTGGGTCGTTTTTGTTGTGTGGGCTTCTGCTGGGGATTGGGCTTTGTTGGAGCAGATGGTAATGGATCATCATCTAATTCGAAATCATCAGGAGAATACTTTGGCCGGGGTCTGTATGGCTTGTACTCGACATGCTTGGTTTTTTGAGTATTAAGTCCGTTAGGCATGGGAGGAGGTATTGGTGGGAGAGTTCTCTTGGCTGCTGATCTGGTAACTTTGGGGGCTGGGCCAGGTTTAGGGTCTGTTTCCGGAGTTTGGGCCTTTCTTTGCCTTGTGATTCTACGTGTTTCAGTATTAGGAGGTTCCATTTCAGAGGCCTCAGTATTAATAAGTTCAGTTTTAGTGGGTGCAGATTTGGATGTTTCTGCCTTACTGGATGCAGATTTGGAGGTTTCTGCCTTAGTGGGTTCTATTTTGACGGGTTCAACCTTAGTAATCTCAGCCTCGGGAACTTCTGCCTTGGGTGTAGCAAGTTTGCTATTTGGGGCAGGACTTGGGGGAGCCGTTTTTAATGGACTGGCTGCAGGTGGAGGAGTTGTGGTCACAGGACATGGTGAAAATGGAGAGGTGGCAGACAGGGGTGCTTGCCAATCCATGTCTGAAAACATCTGATTTGCTTGGTCGGACTTAAGTTTCTTGACACGTGCCCAGGACATCTTTTCTCTCTGCAGTTCAACCTGTCTCAGTCTTTGATATCTAGTTAGCTTCTTTTTCTCGTGGGCTTTCAGTGGTACTGAAATTTGTGTGATGAAGAAACGTCTCTTTGGAGGCTCTGCGGCAGGCTTGACCTCAGCTGAATCTGGTGTTGAGGGCTGGGCTTCAGATGTCTCCGCAGCAGGGGTCACTGAAGCAGTCTCCTGTGGTCCAGCAGGAGTTGCAACGTTAATAGTATCTAAATCCTGCGTACTAACTGGTGGACTTTCCTTCTTGCTGGCTTCACCTTTGGCTGTCGCTGCTGCGGCTGCTGCTACTGCAGTGGCTGCTGCTGCAGCGGCTGCTTGTTTTTCTTCCTCGATCCTCTTCAGAAGCATGCTGTCTGTGGCAATGTCCTCTGCGAGTTCCTGACACAGAGCTAAGAGGTTAAGCTTCTGTCTGTTTGCTGTTCTCTTCGATGCTGCCGCCTTTTGCTCAGCCAAAGCTGCCAGGCGAGCTTTGGTTCTGGCTTGTGTATTCATTTCTTGCTTCTTGGGTTTTTCCGCCTCCTGTCTCTTTTTATCATCTTCAACCTTCTCACCAGCTGTGCTGTTTTGCTTCAAGTTGGTCCCACTGGTGTCGTCTTTATTTTTCTTGTTAACCATTTCGTCAGCCTGTTTAGTAGGGGGTACCTCAGGTGTTTCCTGGGGTTTTTCTATTATCATAATGTCACAGTCTTCCTCATGCTCTTCCTCCGCTACTACAATCTCACGACCAATCTCTATATCCTCCAGAATCTGCACTTGTAGATCCAAATTACCCTCATTATTCTCCATTAGCACAGCATCACAGTCTTCATTTGTGGGTTGGGAATGAGAGGTTGCCATATCCATCTCTGTGTTATTGACGTTCATCGGGTCACACAATGGTTGCTGGTCATGGTTAGAACTTTGGACTTCAAAACTGTCCCCTGTTGATATTACCGTCCTGGTGTCCGTATCCTCACCAGAACTGGTCAATGTGGCATATTTGACCTCTTTTTCTTCTGCCATAGGGAGGAGAGTTTGTTGTGAACCAGTTAAAAGGTTTTCAACTTCACCCACTGATACACTGTCCGGATTCCCCTCCTCTGAAAGCGAGGTGGTCAAACCCGATTCGGCCACTGCTTGAGTGACAATATCAAAGTGAATTTGGCTCTCAGGTATTGGTTCTAATATCACATACTCCTGTGATGAACTATCTGGTATCTCGGCTTTGGCAGCGGCTGTAGTTGTTGTCACCATGACGTCGGCCACCTCCTGAAGTCCATCGTCCTCCTGCACCTCCAGCAACTCTGAGGCACTGATGCACTCTGAAAAGCCTTTTTTTTCTGTAGCATCTTCTGACTGGCCATCTGGCACGTTGATATCATTGCTAGAGCTTATCTCTGAAACTTGTTTCACATCCACAATAGTGTCCCTTTGCTCCAACTGTGCAGGGAGAGAAGTTTCTGGCGACCTGCTGCTTTGTACTTTCATTTCCACTGCTGCTTGGCTGTCAGATACACAAATTTGTTCCTCATCATTTTCTACTTGTGGCTCACAGATTTGGTTTTCTTCATTAGTAGATTCATCTCCTACTATCTGCTGGGTCTCTGTGTTCTGTAAATTCAGTAAAGAAACACCAGCATGCAGCTCTGTCGCCGTCGACATCTCCCTTTCGTCATAGCTTTCTGGACTACTAATAGGCTCATACACTATCTGGTTTTCGTGAAGCTGAACCTCTGACTGATTAATCGTCTTAATCTGCTCTTCCGATGCCTGAATTACATTATCAATGTCATCTGGCTGGCCACAAACAAAAATGATTACTTCATTGCTTCCAGTTCCTTCAATACAACTGACTGTTTTGTCAAACTTATCACTTGGAATGACTTCAGCCTCTACTTTGGCCTCATTAATCATTTGCTTCCCTATTCCCTCTTCTAAGGCATCATTTGCAATTTCTATTGATCCATTTATTACATCCATTTCCTCTTGGGTGACTGCAGCACAGGTCTCTGTCTCAGGCATATTTTTATTTTGTTTATTTTCCAAATTAGTCACAGGATGAGATTTCTGAATTGTATTTAATAAGTCTACAGTGTGTTTAGTTACTTCATCCAGCCCAAAAATCTGCTGCTCTGCTATAGGTGGAATAGAAATATCCTCAGGGGCTGCAGTTGTTTCCATATTTGTTTGAATTTCTGGAACATTAACAGATTGAGAAGTTACTTTGTCTTCACTTTCCTGATTCCAACAACCTGCTGCTTCTTTTTGAAAGTCAGTGTCTGTGTTGAGTTCACTGACCTCCTGGCTTCCTTGGTTATGCATTTCCATTATAGATCCTTGTTCAGAAATGTCCTCTGTTGTTGCCTTTTCGGCATCCATTTCCGTTTCATTCTCAGTAGCACTAACACATTCAGAGACGACCTCTTCCTGTTTCTCCTTACAGTTAGTCCAAGCAGTGATTGCATCTTCAGCGTCTGCAGTGACTTCATTGACCTTTTGACCTCTTTGGTTTTGTGTCTGTACTGCAGTTGTTGCGTTAGAAATCTCCTCTGGTGTTGCTGTTGTCCGCATTTCTGTTTCTATTGTACCCTGAATAGCACTGACACATCCTGTGATAACCTTGTTTCCATTTTCATTACAGACATTTTTAAGACACTTAAGTTCTTCTTGAACCTCCTCACATGTGTCTCTTGCAGGTTCAGTGACTTCTTGGCTTTTCTGATTTTGTATTTCCACTTTAGGTGCCAGAATAACAATCTCTGATGTTGACGCAAGCTGCATTTCCATTTGATGATCCTCTGATATAGTGATATATGGCCTTGCTGTGTAAGTACTATGTTCACTGTCCTTTTGGCCTTGTTTTTCTACTGTAGGTGATTCGTTAGAAGTCTCTGGTTTTGCTGTAATCTCCATATCTGCTTCATTTTGGCTTATTCGAATTTCTCTTACAACCGGAGATGTTGTGTTAGAAATCTCAGATGTAGTCAGAATTTCCAGACTGATTTGATTCACTGGTGCACTCACAGGTTCAAAGTTCTTCTTGTGTTTATTTTTGACATTTTGAGAATTTTCAATCATTTGGTTGTCGTGAAACTCTGTAGATACTTCAGTGGCATTTCCACTGTCTTCCTGACTTTTCATTTCCACTGCAGGTGATATGTTAGCTAGCTCCTCTAATGTTGCAGTGGTTGTCTTTTGTATTTCCACCGAAGGATCCGAGTCAGAAATCTCTGAAGTCAATGTCATCGGCATTTCCATTTCAATGAGAGGTTCTAAGTTCACCTGGTTTTCATTTTCAATAAACTTAGATTTTTCGACTTTTTGCTCCTCGTGAAATTCATCAAACGTGTTTGTGGTAGGTTCACTGACCTCCTGCCTTAGCTGGTTTTGTATTTGCACTGTGGATGCTGGGTTAGAAAGCTCTTCTGATGAAGCTGCAGTCTGCACAAGCACGACTGTTTGGTGTTCTGGAGCAGCAACACATTTAACATCAACCCTGTCTTCATCTTCTGTGCTCTGACAATTTGCCACTGGATGTGCATGTACTTTATCAGATGTGTCTGTGTTGCGTTCACTCACCTCTGGGATTTTGTACCTTCTCACTCCTAGTGCAGACGCTGGATTGGGAATCTCTGTGGTAGTTATAGATTGCATTTCCATTTTGTTTTGATGCTCGGGTGTACAAGCACACGCAGAGTGCTCGTTGCCGTCATTTGCCAAAGTTTCAGAATTCTCATTCATAATATCTCCATGAACCTCTATAGATATGTCTGTAGTAAATTCTCCGCTCTTTTGCTCGTCATGATTTTGTATTTCCATTTCGTGATCTGAATGACAAATCTCTTCTGTGGATGCATTTTCAAGCATATGATCCTTATCAAATTCAGTAGATATGTCTGTGATAGGTTCACAAACCTCTTGGTGTTTCTGGCCTTGTGTTTCCACTGTAGAGGCTGGATTAGAAATCTCTTGCTCTGATGTCACTGAAGCGGGTAAATCGATTTTGATTTGACTCTGTGGTGCAGGGGGACACTCAAAATTCGTCTTTTCTCTTTCCATAATTGTAGAAGTTTCAACCGTCACATCTTCTTTAACTTCAGCAGGTATGTCTGTGGCGTGGTCATAAACTTTGTGGTTCCCCTGGTTTTGTATAGCCACTCCAGGTGCTGAGTCAGAAATCCCCTCAGTCAGCATTTCCATGTCAATTTGATCCCCTTGAACTGTGACACTTTGATTTTGCACATGAGCTGCCTCACAACCAGGAGTCATTATTTCAGTACAGCTATCTGTCACATCATGGCTCAGCTGTGCCTCAACCAAAGACCCAGGACTAGCGACAGGCTGAGTCGACTGAGGTTCAACTCCTATTATTTCCTTTTCTTCA
The DNA here is from genome assembly GCF_022379125.1 of Scophthalmus maximus. Classification (NCBI taxonomy): domain Eukaryota; kingdom Metazoa; phylum Chordata; class Actinopteri; order Pleuronectiformes; family Scophthalmidae; genus Scophthalmus; species Scophthalmus maximus. Next base: position 1,788,258 of record NC_061530.1, read on the forward strand.
AGCTCATAGGCAGACTTTCTCGCTACTTTGTTCTCACCACCACAAGACTTGGTCATTTTATCTGGCACTTCTTCCGGCATGTGCACAGATTTCGATTTCTCATTAAAAGTAACTTGAATTTTGACATTCAGATCTGTTTGACTCCCAGGGTTACTATTTCCTACCAAGATCTCTTCTGGTGCAGAGTTTGTTTTGTTTGACAATGCTTCCTCTTCTTTAACGAAATCTTTCTGCTCTGCGGAGACACTAGCTGCTTCAGATGCGCCCTTCATTTCATGTTCACTTTGCTTGGATTTACATGTTATATTCACTTTCATCCCTTCAGAAACTAACTCTGTGGTCTCCTTTGTTTCAATTTCACTGCTCACATCTTTCTGACTTTCTGCTCTGCAAGCCAATGCTGTTTTTTCGTTGCCCTGGTCTTTACCTTCACAGCTTGGACCGAACTCTCCAGTAACGGAAAATAATGTTTCCGCCGACAGCGCTCGTGGTTCATCATCTACATCCTTTTCGCTTTTGGTGGACTCAACATCCTTTTTTTCATTTTCCTTCGCACCAGGTATGATGCAAGGAGTATCTGCAGTGACAGAGTCTAATAATTCTCTAGACGATGGTAGTGTTTCGCCATCTGTGAGCTTTTGGACTTTATTTATAAATTCCTCATGTTTACTTCCATCGACTGCGCACTCAGATTTGACACTAGCCTTAGCACTACCTGATACGGTGACTGAAGTTTCCTTTGACCCTGCTTGTGCTGCTTTTCCTGACTTTTCTTGTCTCTCAGGTTCAGCAACAGACTCAGATTCTCTTTTTGCATTCTGATTATCCTCACACATGTTTTGAATATCTGGCAAAACTGAGAATCTACCATAATCGTGGTCCATCTGTATAAGGTCTGTAGGTGCAGATGGCAGCCCTTGGCATGTTTCTTGTAGGTCAGAAGATGAGTCTTCAGCCTTGCGCTTCGCTTTGACTCTGTTTGAATATTTTCTTATGCAGCGAGCCTTGTTGCCATCGTCCCTCTCTCTAAAGGGGTCACTCTTACCACCATCGCTACTCAGCTCCTCGTCAGACTCTGTGGAGGCTGTTCGCTTCAGGGAAGCTTTGGAGTTAGCCTTCTGTGAGGGAGCTTCTCCACAGGAGGCACTTGTGGCGTTCAGGAGCTTGGCTTTTTCAACAGGCGGGTCTGAAATGGTTTTGTTGGAATCCTTTGGAGGGGAACTGATTTTGGATGACTTGTTTCCCTCTGCCGTTGAAGTTGACAGTTTCTTCTTAGTATGGGGGGCTGCTGAATTTTCTCTTGCATTTTCCATTCTAAAGGACCTATTGATGATGACTGGTGCAGTTTTGGATGGCAGAGCCTCCCCATCCTCATCCAACTTCCTCATCTTGGGCTGTGAATCATGAGGAGCTGGTCCTCTCTTTGGGGCCGGCATTCTGGCAACACAATATTGGATTATTAAAAATTAAACAAATAACAACTAACATAATAAAGCCAGAGCAACAAAACACATGCATCTTAATCTTAAATGTATTCTACCACAAAGCTGACCAGGATTCACATTTCTGTAGTTTCTTTTTTCCACCTGGTGGAGAAATAAAATGTGATGTATCCCTCCTAAACAAACAACATGCATCCAAACCACGTCTTGTAACCTTGGATTATTTCATTAAGATCTGGATTTCTTTAAATGCCTTTACTGTCCCCTGGTTTTCCTACGAGAATTAGTGCAGGCTAACGTTGGACATAAACAGTGATAAATCGCAGTCAAACTAGGTGGCTAGCGGGTCACACAATGTACGATCTACATCTACTCACTTATCCACCAACTGTGTAATGGTTCTTATTGCTCGTCTGGCTCTCGACAGAGATTTTTGTCACCAGGAGCTGTGCACACAGTCAGAAATAGTCGGTTAACTAGCAAAGAGTGGCTAGTGTGCTAGCTGAAGAGTCCACAGTGAGGGGAGCTAATGCTAGCAGCAACCAACTCGCAACAAATGAGCGAAACGAGACTCGCTGTTCGAGTCAGTGAAAACAGCAGCCACACAGACCGCGCCAACAGTTTACCGCGCATCGGCATCTACTGTAAGGTCGGAGGGAAGGATACAGGCACGACGCTCGTCAATCAAACTCACTTTTGATGTTTTCTTTTCCAACAACAGCTGTTTTTTCTTTTTTTCTCCCTGTGAATAAAAATTAACTGTATTTCCGGAAGGAAACAGCGGATGTGACGTACCAGCCCTCCAGGCGCCACACTCAAAATCGACATTTGTTGTTTTGTGTTTGACGTACTTGGCTTTCTCTCTCTTTAACTTAAAAAATATGTATATATATATATATATATATACATACACACACAAATATATATATATATATATATATATATATATATATATAAAAATAAATATATAAATATATATATATATATATATATATATATATATATGTGTATATTAAACATGTCTTTTGTTTATTTTGTGAACTTAAAATAAATGCAATGGACTAAAATGTTTCCCTCTGAAATGTAGTGGAGCAGAAGTCTTGGCAGATGGAAAATCTGGAAAAGGGCTAATACTCTATACAATCTGTGACTCATTTAACAGCTGGAATTACTCTGTAGGTTCTCATTTTAGATAGATACAAAACATTAGCATATGATCAGCAAAGGAATTATGTATTTCTATATACTGAACTGCCCAACAGCACTTACATAATAAAAAAATTGCCCCACCCCATCAGTCTACATCATTTAATGCCTCTTACATGCTAATGCATGAAAATAGCATTCCAAAAATATAATTCATATATATATATACACACACACACACACACACACACACACACACACACACACAAATAAATTAAAAACACCTTGAATAAAGGACTTTTACATGTATCAGGTTAATTTCACATTGGGACATTGTCATTCAAGTCGACTCTTCAAAGCTTCTGTTAGTATAAAATATGATGTATAACATATCAAATCTTAAAAAAAACAATCGTGCATCTGCAATAAGAATTGTCCAAAAATGTCCCACACACCATTCTACAAATGATTTTATCCTTTGGAACTAAGCAATACCATCTAAAAAGGCCTCGGTGGTTGTTTTAGTCCAACAAATACATTTTTGCTTCCTTCCCACATTCTGGGAATAGTTTGCTTCATATAAGACATATATTTAGAGTATACTGTGACTGTAATGTTGCATATTAGTTTGCATATCCAGTCAATGGAATACAAAAGCTCAAGCGATGGAGTGTACATTTATTTAATCAAAATGTTCAATTGAATAATGAATGAAACAAAATTGAAGACCTTGTGAAAGATAGAGTTTCCCTTTTGTCTAGTTAATAATTGAAGAATTCTGTTTTTATGTGATTTTATTATCCAGATGTTGCAGACTTTATCATCAAATCACATAAGTGGCAAGCAGAGCAAGTAGAGCAGAGCACTTTACAGTCGTTAGATTTAAATATACAGAGACAATGCGATATAACTGTTTAGCATTTTTGCAAGTGTACTGTTCAGTGACTAAAGGAGTGATATTTATTGATCAATGCACAGACAGTAAAGGGAAAGCCACAGGAGGAACGATTGTGTCAATAACAATATTGCGAGTGCATAGATCGTCATTACTTTTTCATCTCAAGTATTCCACTTCCTGGCCCCCGCCTTTTCGCACTGCAGATGTTACAAAACTGGACCCCAGGAATCTGAAACAGCAAAAGAAGTTAAAGCAGGAGCCTCAATATAGGACATTCAATTAAAATCTGAGCTTCTCAGATAAAATACAATAGTGCCTCGAGAAACATGTGATGGGCGAATATGATTCATATAGAACTAAATGAAATATCCAATATTAGTACAGAGTTACAAGAGTCCACTTACTGTTCCAGCAGATGGTAAACATTCTTTATGGAACATGTGTCTGCAGTGAAAGATCACCACACTGAATGGTTTGGCCATGTCTGAAACATAAGTGCGAAGTATAAATGAGCAACAAATCGCTTTTAAACGCAATACACCATCAAAATACTTTGATGCAGCAACATAAATTACCTACCTGATGGTAATATCGTTGCATGACAGGATTCACAAATGTTCTCCTCTGAAAAGAAAACCAGCAGCAACAGTTTTAAGAGATAATTTTAGAGGATCTAATGTCCATTGCTTCAGCATGAAAAGTGCACCCACCATCGACCCTGACTCCTCTCATCTGCGTTCGGTGCATCTTCTTCAGCAGGGAGAGAGAGTCGGCCACCAGGATCTTCTTACATCCTTCTCTCAACATAATCTTGGAAACACCAAAATAAATGCTTCTTAAAAAACAGAACTAAATGAGTTTCACATTTAACACAATTAATAAAATTTGCAGAATTTTTAGTGAGGGGAAATGGGTGGATTTCATTTTAACCATTTATTATGTTTTCACCCCTGTCTGTTTGTTTGTTTGTTATTAGAGTTACACAAACAGTACTGAATGCATTTCCACAAAACTTGGCAGAAGGATGGGACATGGGCCAAGAAAGTACCCAGTACATTTGGGAACTGATCCAGACAAAGGATAGGGCATTCTTGGACATTTTCAATGATTTCCCAGGGAATATTACATGGATTACATTGATTTCCCACAAATCTTTATTCCAAGCAGAATATGTTTGTATATCTTGAAATATGTCTGAATTGATAATATTTAACCCATAAAATTACCTTTATCATTTCTCGAGTGATTACTGCATCTTTTAAAGCCACACAAATGGATAAATAATTATATTTATTTTTTGTAATCACAAGTATATTATATAAAGATAAGATGTAATATCATGTCCCTCCCAATAACGCATCTAATAAAATCTTCCTGATGCTGATTGTAAATGGATGTATTTATATAGCGCTTTACAGCACAAGTCACATTCATCCACTCACACACATTCATACGACACTTCTGTTTTTTCTAACATTCATACACATTCATACAATGCCGGAAGAGCAGTCAGAGGCAATTTACGGATGTGTCTTGCCAAAGGACACATCGGCAAGCCGGGGAAGCAGGGATCGAACCACCAACCTTTGGGTTAGTGGACAACTGGCTCTACCTTGTGAGCCACATTTTTCTGAGCCAAAGTCGTATTGTATTGTTGATAATACATAATTTACTTGAATGAATTTCATCGTAGCATGATGTCTTGGTCTCTGGCATCACCGCTGTCTTTACATGACGGACCTCACTAGAACTTAATCTTGGACTTGATTGTGTTATCTTTGACATTTTGCAGATACAGTATGTGAGACAGGGGTCCTCTCGTTCTATGAACTAAATCAGAATGTATTGCTACATTTGGACGGAATAAACTGATGCAAACCTCCACCGACTCTAGTAAAGTTTGTGAAAACAAATAAGCCAATCTTAGAGAAACATGTCTAACCTGTAGATTGTAATCCTGAAGGATTTTCACGAGTGAATCTCTTAGGTTTGAGATCTCCATGCCCTCTTTTATGCGATGGATGAGCAGGATGGGGTCCACATGAGTACCAATATTATTAAGGAGGCCAGTGATGAAAGCTAGGGAGACAAAGAAATATTAAGAGAAAATGGCAAGGAAGGACACCCTAAAACAAAAAGAGGATAAGAATAACTGATTCAATAGGAGACGGTATCATACGTGGTTTGTCAATAGAGTAAGAGATGAGATCCTCCCACAGTTCTGCATCATCCTGCTCTTTAGCAAACTCTATGGCTTTGTCCACATCCTCCAGCTCCTCCATGATCATCTGCAGAGCTCGTCTGCAGTTCCCCATCCTGCCTGGAAGCAACATGTAAATACATTTAAAACTAGAATGTCACTCAGTAGAGCGCATATTGTTGGCAAGGGCCAACAGTCCCCTTAAAGTAAATCAAACCACACTAAATTGCACAAAATCATAGATATCATCGCCCTAAATATGTCAGATTTTTTCAATCAAGATTCATGTAATATTCCCTGGGAAAAATTCCAGGATTGGCCCCTTTGTCCAGATCCAGAACCAAAATGTCATGGGTTCTTTCTTGGCACAAGTCCCATCCAGTTTGGTGGAAAGCCGTTCAATAATTTTTGTGTAATCCTGAAGATGAACCAACCAACCAACCAACCAACCAACAACCAACAGACAGAGATGAAATCATAACCTCCTGGCCGGGGGTAATAATTATGTAGGTAAACAAAGATGAATGAAAAGCATCGGAGGAGCAATGCATACCCTGCGTGCATTGTACATATACTATAGCCTAATACATTAGATATAATATACAGTATTTGTCCCACCATAGTTTCATAATGATTCACAATTATTTTACACAGCTGTGAAAAAGCTTTAGAGTTGTGTGCCACAATCTTTCCCCTACTGTCGCCCTCTCTCTCACACACACACACACACACACACACACACACACACACACACACACACACACACACACACACACACACACACACACACACACACACACACACACACACACACACACACACACACACACACACACACACACACACACACACACACACACACACGGCAGTGTTTCCCATAGGATTTTGAGAGAGTATGCGGGGTGGACTTCAGACCTTCTATGGGGGACCATGCCCCTCGGAAGAACATTTTGTACATTTTAACGTTAAATCCCTCAATCTGGTGAACTTGACAGCAATTTAGGAGGCTAGATCTATAAGAACTTTATGCTCTTGTAAACAATTGTGTGCTGTAGCCTTACAACCTATATATGTGTTGTATGGACACTGACCCCCACCTACAAATACAATTAGGTTGGAAAAGTAGCTTCTTTTGAAAATATTCTTTGCATAAAAATAATAACAGCACAGAACAATTAACTACAATTAACAAATGACTTGGTACCTGCAGGAATTTTGAGGAAAAGTAGCAATTTGTATAAAACTAGAACCATATTATTTCCTGAGGATATTGCAATATATCCGGTTATTAATGAGGAAAAATCACTGGTATGAAATTATTTTTATTTAATTATGTACATATGTTTTGTGTTCTTCAAAGAAATTAAGTAAATTTTCAGACATATGTTTCATATTTGAGGGCAGCAGAGAGGCTATACTGCACTGCTGGAGACATCTTCTTACTAATCCTGCTAATAATTCAAGAAATATGTATGTCAGTCTGTCTGTCATATCTGGACAACCGTTCATTTTATCAGCCTGACACATTTTGAATAAACAGCTTATCAGCACTGTGGAGCAGCAGCAGCAGCAGCTGGGACTCGTCAGTTTCAGATACTTTGTCAGTTCAACAACAGCGCAATCACAACAACAGCGAGTTCAGGGTTCTTAACCGAACTTTGATTTAACAGGTGATCAGCTGTTTGTGCAGCAGTGCGGCGTCAGTCGCCGCAGCTCAATTACTGCAGGTCACTTTTTGCAGTTTCAAAAAGAAAACTGCAAACAGCAACACCGCGGGCCAAACATACATGTTGAGAACGATCACTACATTATTAACGTTAATACCAACACAGAGGGGCACTCCGCTTCCCTCAGTCTGTTATTCGTGTGTGTGTACGTGAGCGCATGTACAACGTGAAGATCAGTGCGCTGCTGGGTAACAGACTGAGATCTGTTCTGCTGAATTAACGCTGCAAAAACATGCATCTATTTGCGTCTTTGTATTGACTTTGTATGTAATCTATACTCGCGGGAATAATTTGGGTCGTGTTCGGTGAGATCTTTTATTTTGCTATGAGAAGTGTAAAAATATTTTTGGTTTGTAATGTAACAAATATTAGACTATGGCGGGCCGCCACTGTCTAGTCAATGTATGGGAAACACTGCACGCACACATGATTCAGCATAAACTAAGTAGATACCACTTTCACTGTGCGCGTTCATGAGACGAGTTAACAGTTCTCAGCATTCAGACAGACCTATGCATTAACAACAGCCCGGTACTGTGTGTTGTCCCCTCCCGCCCCCCCCCACAAATGAGCAGCTCTAAAAGTTGATCATCTGGAGATAAGATAAGTTTGGTCAAAATCCATTGATACATTTTAGTTATTTTTCATAAAAACACACACGCAAACATGCACACAAGCACACACAGCCAGCTATGTTGGGGGGCAGGTTAATTAACACTTACTGAGCAGGAACACGGTCTCCTCTACGAAGTTCCTCTGCTGACAAATTTCAAGAGCCTGAGAGAAAAGGACAGAAAAGAGGAGACGGCATCATCCATGTGTAGTTTGTGGGAATTTGGCTGTGCAGTAAAATTACATATGAGAGTCGTACCTTTTCAAGTGGGCAGTGTGTGCTATCTCTCAGAAAAGGTAAGAGATTTGGTCGGTCATACTCGGCATACAGGCCAATCTGCCTCTCGTGGTACTTCTGGCCTTTGTGGTGGTCCCGCTTGAATAATTTATGTAGATACTGTGGAGAGGAGAGAGAAGAGTCAAAAACACTATACTCAGTTCTAAATAAAATTTTGAGACGTGACATGATTAAAGTTAAACGTATTTCAACTCACCACATGCAGAAGCTCAGGCCTGTCTGCAAGTTCTTCGACCACCCTGTCTGTCTGTTGGCAGACAAAAAAGCATTCAGTGGACAGTATATTTTTATCATGACTTCATTAAATCATTGATGGGTGTGAGATACACTTACTGATATCTTGTCTTCATTGTCAAGGAGCATGTCAACAGCTTTCTGGGAACAGACATTTGGAAGGAATATTATACGTGTCAAGAATAAAAGAGTGACCCCACTATTTGATAGATCCTTTGATTATAAAGATAATGTTTTTTCTGAATTTAACAACATTTTGCTAATGCATTGAAAACAGAAACATGGTAATTTCATATGAAAAACAGCTAACTTAACATGTTGTGCATCTGTGATTTGTCTTTTACCTCTTTATCAAAGTCCATGAGAAGAACGATTTTGTCCTCTATGGATGAAAAGAGGTTGTGTTTGTGGATCAGCTGGTAAACATCTTTGTGCCTCAGTCTCAGGTAAATTTCTAAGGCTCTGTCGTACCGCTGGTCGTAGGTGTACCTGCAACAGCATCAAAAACCAACAAGACACTACAAATGGAGATGATTTTGTTTAATCAATTTCTTCTGACAGCAGTTATTTTGAAGTCATTACATCGCCACCTCAACTCCAGGGGCCCCTCATTGCAGACACAGATGCAAAAAGATTAATTTAGTTCTAATATTTAAAAGGTGTAATCCTGTGTTTCGCTCAATTAATATTTTGTGTGTTCACTTGGTTAAGTGATGCACATGCTGAGATGACTCACAGTTCAGCCAGTGTGGTGAGCAAGGTGCTGTTAGTGGGATCCCTCTTCAGGTGATCTGTGACTGCTTGAACTATGGCCATGTTGTTGTAAAGCTCTCCAGGCCATTCTCGGATCAGTGTGGCAAAACCCTTTTGTGTAAAGTCAAGAAATCAGCTAGGTGACATTTAACAACTAGTTAAGTAATACTGGATTTCTCACAGGATGACAAGACTATTAAAAGGACAAAGTACCTCATAATCGGTTCTGAGGAATTCATGCAAGATCATCTCATAGATGGCTGGTCTGAGACGCAGATCTCCTCTGGGTAAATACTGACTGATTGCCTGAAGTGGGACAGAGGTACAATATTGAAAAGAGACTGATAGATGACCACACCACATATCATAATCATATTGACTATGGTTAGAGCTGTTTTGGAAGGTCCTGTATTAGTTTTGTTATTAATATTATTACAAGTCTTATTACAACAACAATACTAACAACAACAACAACAATGACAACATAATCAAGTTCTGTTAAGGAACAGAAATGTATTGAATTTTGATACTCTAACATACCTTCAGCTGTCCAATGGTTTTGAACCTGTAAACTTCATTTTCCCATAGTTCCATGTTTTTCCCTAGAACCTTTTGACACTTCCTGGAGTAAAAACATAATTCTGTTAGAAGAAGAAATAGCTTTTTGCAGTAGAGTCACATCATTAATCAGTAATATAAATGTCACGTGTCACATGGACTTAGTCTAAAAACAATAGGATTTTCCAGCATAAAAGTTCATCCATAACCTTGGAAATAGTAATTAGACAAAATAATAACAGGAAATAAAACTCAAGTCTCACTTATGGCTTCATTGACTATATAGTTTTAAGTTGTATGTGCATAGCATACTAAATGTATCACCCAGTGCCCGAAAATGGAAAAAAAAAAGTGCCGGTACTCCCTTTATTCACATGTGGCATTTATATATCAGCTGGTATTAGCACATTTTTAAGTATTCAATATGAAATTTCTATGGAGAATGAAAGATACTGGGAGATATAGTGATGTCCTCAACATACATTTATTTTAATGTATAACCTGTCCATTAAATTGTCTAAAAACAACTGGACCTTTGTTACACATTTATTTAGATTATTACCAAATGTTTCCAACAATGTTTAAACTCTGAAATTTTTTTTAAATTTCGTTCAAGCTAACAGTCCATAAGTGTTTCCCAGAGGATTGTGAGAGACTATAGTGGGTGGACATCAGACCCTTGTAGGGAGGTTTAGGGGGAATTGTCCCCGGGAAGAAAATGTGTACATTTCAAAGTGAAATCCATCAATCTGGTGAACTTTGCCATACATTTAGGAGGCTAGATCTGTAAGAACTTTATACTGTACTAAAAAAAAAATTGTGTGCTGTAGTAAATAATTTAATCATAAACACATAGAATGTTTGAGTATGAATAATGATCGCCACCATTAATATCTTAACAACCTATATATGTGTTGTGTCAACACTGACCCCCACTCACATACTATTACATAGAGGGAAAAGTAGCTTCTTTTGAAAACAAAATTATTTGCAAAATTCTGTCTGTATTATGATTTTCCTTTAATTTTCTCTATAATGTTTTGCGTTCTTCAAGGAAATGAAGTTCATTTTCAGACAGTCAGTCATATCTCGAGAAATGTTAATCTTTGGACACACGTTCCGTTCTGTATTGATACATTTTAAATACACAGCTGATCAGCACTGTGGAGCAGCAACGTAAGACATGCTGTCAATCACAACAACAGCGCGTTCATGACAACGGCGACAACAGCTGATTCTGCGGTTCAGGGTTCCATGTACTGAGTCTAGCTTCACCGAACTTTGAAAACAGGTGAGCAGCTCTTTGTGCAGCAGCGGGGCTTCCTCATCCTCCCCCTAACTCTGTTATTCGTGTGTGTACGGGCGGGTCAGAGTAGCAGAGCGACAGAGAGTGAGAGAGCTGCTGAGTACCGGCATCTTATGGGAAGTCCCAGTAGGCAAGTGAAAGTAACAGTTCGCCAAAGAGTACAACGTAGAAGTGCTGGTTCAGCGTACCGGCCCATTTCGAGCACTGGTATCACCCTAAAACTAAAAAAATATATTATGGTGAAGGCTATTCCTTCTTAATACAATTTTAAAAAATTATACTTATCAAACATTCTGCTTTTATGTGTATGCTTTTTTAAGTTTGACAAAGTTTGTGTGAACTGGACCCTGGTTTTTCAAACAGCTCACAGAAAAACCCTTCACTGTACAAACATTATTAACCCAGAATCAATCAGGAGAACATTGAAAACAAACCTTGCAGCGCTGTCATAGTCTCCTTTCTCCACTAAATGATTAATGTAAGACATCCCGATTTTCTGAACATCGTGTCTCTTAATGTTTTTGAAGCTGATCTCTGCAGCCATCAGTGCCTCCTGTCACAGTTCAACCAAAGTAATAGGACAAAAAAAATTACTTGACATTATACACTATAACCTTTTGCAACATTGATAAAATTGACCAACACAAACCTCATATTTCTTCTTTTCAAGCAGCCAGTCAATATGGTCATCTTGGTCTCGCTCTTTGGCCACTACAATGTCTTTTGGACTGATGATGTAGAAGAGCGACTCTCCCTCTGAATGCTCTGTTAATGAAAATATATTTATGCCTTTGCGCACTACACGTTTCAGCTGACATTTGATAGTCGATGCATAATGAAATCAGAGCGCAGTATACGGCTGCGTGACATTTCTCTAAGGGTAGTTTTTATAGTCTCACCAAGACGATAGTCTCTGCACTCGTTGTCTTGGAAGTTGCGTACAGTCAGTGCGTCTGAAGAGATTTCCTCACAGCCCTCAGGGAGAGGCTGGATGATGTCGAGACGAGGCCGCGCACGAAACTCCTCATCCTGCACACACAAACACACTCTTATACACTCATTGACACTTTATTAGGTTAATCTGTAGAGTCTAATGTAATGTTACTGTTCTACCGTTAAGTTCATTTTTATATGTACAATTTCCGATTTTTTTGTTTTGACACTGTTACAGCTATTAAATTATAAGATTTCACATCATCATAACTAATGTTGGTATTAGGTTTTTTTTTGTGTGGCCATCTTTAGTTTTTTTATTGTTCTAAACTGTACTTTTTCTGTTTCTTATTTTTGAAAAGCACATTGAATGACTTCTGTGTACGTGCAATACAAATAAATGTGTATTGCCTTGTTATGATAGACTGCATTATATTGAAATAAGAATGACAGAGTAAGAAATACCTTTCAATATGATTGAAGTGATTGCTTTTATGGCGGGGCTCAGGTTCATAGCCTTGCCCTTTCTATAAAGGCGTTTCTAATAAAGTGACTCCTGACTGTAAGTATAAAATAAGTATCTTTACCATGTGATCAGAGTTCTCCTTCACAAAGAACAGGGTAACCAGCTGATCTGCCAGTGGTGCCAGGCCACTGATAAAAAACTCTGTCTCGAACGCAGACACTGTATGAAAGAGAGACAGAAGAGAAAACAAACAGAAGAAAACCAAATATATTTTCATATTGTGAAAGTTGATTTAATCCATTTATAAGACAGGAGTGGTAACAAAAGTAATACAATAATGATATTCTTCATGTTTGTCATACATCTTAAAATTATCAGCTTTTAAGTAACCAAAAATTTTATTTCACCCGTTCGCCTGTTCTGCTTTTATGTAAGGAAGCAATTTGTGACTCTATAAACAAAGTTTATCACTATACAGCTTATTATGATGTGCAGTGTAGTTTATACCTATTTCCACATAGCGACTGGGCAGATCTCTCATTTCAGTAGGATTTCGCTCTTTTACGACACAAATCTGAGGAGAATAAGACCATGACACTGAAAATCTGCAAAAGTTAGTGACTGTAATGACATGAAACTCAAAAATAAACAAAGCAAACCTTAATGGAAGTACCCCAGCCAACAATAAGTGTGGTGTTGTCCTTCCAACACAGGCTGCATGGGTACATATCAGGCCTCAGACTAACATTATCCCGCAGCACATTGGTGATCCGCTGTTTTGTGCTGATGTCATAGATTTTAACTCCCTGACAGGAAACAACAGACACGTAAAACATTAGCATTTTGACATTCAATATTGTACTTTATATTAGTGTGTATGTACTTAGACAGAACACTCACCACGTTGTTTGCCCAGGCAATGAGATTAGCTCTCCACTGGATATTAGAAATGGAGCCCTCGCCTTCATGTAGCAGAGACATCTTCCAGCGATTCAACCAGTTTCTTTCATATAGAAGAAGCTTAAAGGAATTCATTAGGAAAATGTAACATGACTCTCAAACTAATAGCAACTGAGGAATGCTGTTGTTCCGTACCGCCTACAGATGGCAGTAGATGAACAGCACATTACACAGGCGTAGGCAGTCAGGAGTCGTGTCTGCTAAAAGGGTGAAGCAGCACAAGATTTAACTTAAAGTGTGGGGAACTTTCTTGCAAATGATGAGGTAAAACCTGTTTAATCCTTATATGCAGATCCTAATTCCACTTCAGAGCATTTAGGCACAGAGACAATAGAGACAGATGGCTCATTAGACTCCGACTGAGTAAGAAAGCTTCACATTGAGTGGTGGAGGAAGTCATTTAAAAGATTCACATGAATGCCGTTGTGAATGATTACACACATCCCTCTCATTTTAATCCTAATGGTCACAGATTCTTTGGGGGTTAGGGGACACCATTTATTGTAGTCACTGTGGGTGGTGTAAAATATAGAAATAAACATTGCGTTTTCATATGATGTATTTAGCATCAGATCTACTTCATCAATTGCAGTTAAACATTCAGGCCTTGTGGTGAACATAATGTAGAGGACAGAGCATGTCATCCACATTCCCTGCATTTTCCTTACTATATGAACTGATAATAAAGAGTCCTCCCCACAAAAAGTACATAATATTACCAAGGAGGACGAGAGAAGGTTGTATAGTCTCTTAAATTCAGCGGTTCGGCTATGTTAATAAACAGTTTGCTCTACAAAGAGACGATATGACAAAAGAACTGTGGAGACAAAATTGAATTTCCTTTGACAGGATGTGGCTCCCGTTGAGGCTTATTGATTTTCATCACAGGCACCTTGTGGAGGCCTTCACAACTTGGAACTGAGAGGAATCAGTGCCAATTGAAAGAAAATGGCAAAGTAGCACTAACAATGGGGTTTAATAAAAAAGTTGTTTTTCTTCAACCCTGTTGTATAAATGTCAGTATACTTTATTTATGGATAGCTGTGCAATGAAGCTATATCAGTGCAGTTTATAGTTGTGTAATTGGCATGTTGCAATGCGCAGCTGGTTTTACCTCCAAAGAGCAAAAGACAAATCTACTGTCTAAAATTCTTTTTCGCTTTCGCAGTGACATACTTACCGGAGACAACTTTCAGGAAAGATATCACTATATGTGCCCAGAAATCCTAAGACAATGCACCCTCTTGATAATGACATCTATTTGCTGTGCTTGTGAAGCATTGCCTTTCAAACACTGTTGAGCTTGAAAATAGGCAGCTCTCCCGAGAGCACTCCAGCAAAGAGACAGAAAAGTAAGAGCTTTTCACACCAGAGAAAGGCCTGTGTATTTCCTGCAGCTAAGTCAAAGTGAGGTCTGCAGGATTCAGTTTCACCCGCACACAATCTTGATGAATTATTGTGGCAGTTTTTCAAAAACTGTACTGGATTGTATGCTCAACTAGAAAGTACAACTCAAACCTACCTTGTTGCCCCCAGTAACAAACTGTTTGTAGTTTGATCTGGTGAACTGAGGGTGTAAAGCTACCACCTATGGAACAAAACAAAGGACAAATTAGAACATAGGTTTTGAATGTTAAGAAGAGAGACGTTAGATTTTTCTTTATGTTATATGCAGGTATACCAAAAGATACATGCTGAGACATGTAAGCTTTCAGAAAATGTGATATAGGCTTACTTTGATGGGACAGTCAAAGTTCTCGTGGAAGCCCTCTCTTGTATAGAGACCGAACACTTGAACCTGGAACACAGACAAACAGCAAAACGGCAAGCTAAGGTGAATAACCTAATTGCTGCCTCTGCAACTATCTGAGGCCATTTGGGGGAACTGTTATCAAAAAATACTTTGATTGGCTACCTACTTCTCCACTGGGTCACCAATTAGCAGACAGGTTGATTCTTTAAACCCTGCAGGGTTTAAAAACAAGGGTCCTAATCTTTGAATTGACCACAGCAAACTCTAATGTACCATTAGAGTGACACCCTGTTTTCCTTCATCTGAGGCCCCAAACAGAAGTTGGTTTTTTTTAAGTACGGGAATAATACAAAACTCCAATCCCATCTCCGATGCACCAGTGATTAAGGATTAAGTTAGATTTCAAAGGACTAACATCCAGGTGAATTGGTCTAGGGCAAACAATTGCTGAAGCATTGATTTTAATTGTCTGCTCCACTTTTTGTGTGACAACATCTTGTTCTTGCTGCCAGTGCGAGGTGTGTGTGTGTGTGTGTGTGTGTGTGTGTGTGTGTGTGTGTGTGTGTGGTGATATCAGAGAGCATATCTTGACTGCAAAATCCATGAAGTATGGTAATAATGATGAGAAGAGACAAGATAACAGCAAGGTGGAGAACATGGAGAGGGTATCCATAGATGATGGCTGACTGACAGCTCAGCGGATCTGAGTGCAATCCTTCCCCCCACTCTTCAAAATTGGTACATGCTTTTTTATAAATTCCCGTATCATAAAAAACATGGGTTTATGTGTAGATATGGTGCAGATAAAACTCCAGGTTAATTCTCTGTGGAAGGAGCACCTTCTAAAAAATCACTACCAAACACATCCACATCATTAGCATTAAGTTCAACACTGACAAGGGGAGTTTTATATAAATCTGGGGATGAATTATGAAAGATAAAAAAACACTGATTGTTGATTCTTTGCTGCAGGTCCAAGGATCAGTAACCAGCGGAGAGATCTTACTTTTCCATCCTCGGAGCAGATGCCCACATGCTCTCCACTTTCATCCAGACTGATCTGGTTGATCTTCACTGAACTCTGTGGAGACACAATATCATAGTATCTTTTTTTCTTTTAGAGGCAAATATGTCTGTGGCAGGCCAAATGTTGCTCCCTGACATTTGACTCCATTAATTGACATGCCAAGTAAAGTGAAAGGCATTAAGTTGTGTATGTAATGGATGCATGGTTCCATATTTAATGATACACGGAGGCTGACTGTGCCTCTGTGTAGACTAAAAGAGGAAAAGTTTTGAGCTCATCATATATTTACAATTTATCCGGTACATTATTGGTTTAGCAGGGTTTTTGGTTTTTTTGCCAAACTAAATCCATTTCTGCTTTTCACTGAATTATGACCACTTTATTTTGAAACTATGCTACAAAACCATCAGCCAGGACTCAGTGGTGCTTCTTCTATATTTGTGAAATGGCCTCCTTGTTTCTTTCAGACAATGACTGACACTGTAACTGGCAGTGAATTCCTCAGGTGAGTAGCACTTAAATCAATGTGCTCAGCAGGAACATTACAGTAACAAGCACTAGCACAGGTATAGTAATGTAAAACCACTCCTTTTTGCTTGCCATGATTACTGATTGATTTTTTTTAACTTGCAAATTAAATTATTGCAAGGAGCTCTAGAGAGTAGTATGTCAAAAAAAAGAGTGGCACTGAATCAGATATTCATGATCATGCCGGGCGATAAATCAAACACGCGCATTACTCTACTGTATGTGAGACCACAAAATGTGCCCTTGCGCATCCTTTGTGGATGTAAACCATATTACTGAACTGAGGTCCAATTGTGGTTGTTGTTTTTTTTTAGGAATTTAGAGTTTTTTATCAAACTAACCTTTTACTACCATCTACAGGGGAAATTTCAAGTAGACTTATAAAATAAAATAAAAATCCCCAAAAACAACAACAACAACAACAACATATAATCTCACTAAAAACATGAAACAATATTAGATACTTTTTCTTGCTACCTGCTCAAAAATGTCTGAGAGAGGTGTGTGGTGTGTTGCTGAGACTTGACCCCAGTGTCTTTAGGATTCTGGCTTTGGCCTCGTCTGTTGGACCTCTTCACGTTACTTTTGCCCCATTTTTAGAACAATTGGAAAGCATGTGTTGTTATTGCAGACACAAGGACTAGTGATGAGAATGGTTATGGAAAGCGACAGCTCAAGTCCCGTTTAAGTAAATTTCAAGTAGTATATATTCCGACATTTGCCAGGTATGATGCCTAAGCCTTCTACAATTGACTGTATTACAGCAGCTGATGATTGATAGGGCTGTAAGGACTGTGCACTGTGGATAGAACGAAAAACAACAATTCAAGAAAAGGGTTATAATCCTTTTGTTAAGATAATACACGGAGAAACAAATAAAGACAACTATAAGTAAAGGGAACTGTTTGTCTTGACTATGATGAACAGAATCAAGGGAGTGGACAAGGCATCCTAGTCGCTTTGTGGGGCTGTACATGCGAGTACTAATGCTACCAGGGCAACATGCTCTCAATGAAAATGCTAACTGTTGTGCTGACATTGTTGTCATTTTTCTTATTATTAATATTGTTAATATTTACCATGTTCACCACTGTAATTAAGTGTTTTGGTATGCTAATATTTGCTAATTTTCATCACAAAGTATAGCTCAGGCTGGTGGAAAGTCATTCGTTTTTAAATTATTGAATTCAATTACTAAACCAAAACTATTGAACAAGTTAAACTTTTGAACTTGTGTTAGGATTAAATAGAAAATTTAACGGATCACCAAAGTTATTGCAATTCATCCTCTGGGGACCATGAATGTCTCTAGCTTTTTATGGCAAATTATCCAGTTGTTCTTGAGATAGTTCAGTCTGGACCAAAACGGCAAACCAACTGAGACCGAGGTTGCTATACACACAGCTAAAGCACTAGCATGGCTAAAAAAAAAAGTGTTGTGTATGTATAACTAGATCTAAAAAATGTTATCATTGTAACATATTAATGTACTCACAATTTCAAACTTCTGAGTCACATTTCCTTGGATGTCCAGCAGGAAGACCTTTCCAAAGTGGGTACCTAGGGCAAGAAACTGAAAAGAGATATAATGTAAATTAAACCGGAAGACACTTGAAGCGAATTCAAGAATTTGGAAAAATCTTGTGCTGATGAAGGCTGTGGAAGAGGATAAACAATATTTGTTGGCGCTGCAGCGACATGAGCCGAGTGAGGATTGGGAGGGCTTGGAGGCAAAACTGTGAAATTGCAGGGGGTGGAAAAACCCTATTTATTAAAGCAGACAGTGTGAAATGGCATTTTTTCCCTCAAATTAAAATGCTTAAGCATAATAAATGCACTGTACATCTGACTTCTCCAATGCAACCCAATCACTTCCCTGCCCAGACCAGTGCTATTATTCCTACTGAGCAGCAATTGGTTTCTGTGCGTAAGTGCGCACGCACGCACCCACCCCCACCCCCACCCACACACGTCCTATGGGACAAGAAAATTATGGAAACTGGTGGCTTTTGCCATTAGATTAAATGTGTGTTCTTCCACCCCAGCCCCTGCTCCATGCTCTCCTCCTAATCCCCCTCCCTTCTAGACCAGCATGTGGATGTGTAGCGAGCCCACCATGCTTCAGTGCAGTCTATAATGAAATGCTTATATTTACAGGCACAGCTGAGCATGTCAGACAGAGCCCCTGCAATCTCCCCAAATAAAATAACCAAAAATAAATAAATAAAGGATTCAACCTTGTGAGGCGGAGCGACTTTTAAAAGGGATTTATCAGAATGGAATTGTTCAAATGAAATTCCGATTCAGACACTGAAAATATGAGGCAACATAAGGCAATCTGTGCTGTTGGTGGCTTTAAGGATGCGGGAGTTTGTCAGGGTGGTGGGGGCTGGTGTGACCACACAGGTAGCAGGATGACAGAGGGTACACAAGCACAGAAATCCCAGGAAGAAAGACAGTCAGATCAAATTTAGAATTTCAGCAAAGCGATGTCTCTCACTGTGGCATGGTTGTAGTTTTGAGGTTATAAAAATGGGGGAGACCAAATCCTCAAATTAAAAGTAAATATCTAAAAATCAATATTGGTTAATAAAACATCAGGAGAGGAGACATAACTGAGTAGGACTTTTGCACGGCTCGGATGTGCATGTGTGCAGCTGGTGCCATGGCGATTAACCATCTTGCTCAGAGTTGCCCTCTTAAAAATATATCAACATTCAACAGAGGGAATAAAAAGAGAAAAGACAATGGTGTCCTGGTGTCTTCTGAAGCATCTCCCTGAGAGGAAAAACAGGGGAAGGTGAGAAAAGAATGACCTGTCTTCACAGATTCAACAGAGGGAATGTAAATTAACTTTGAAGAGGACATCTCCCAAATGTTTACATAAACAACTGGAAAATTCTACTTAAGACAGGTAGACTTGGAACTGAAATACCCTTGCGGGTGGTGGATTTTAACCTCTACCTTGTCATGGACGGTCATACAGCTGGCGGCATCCTTTTGGAGGATTTCAGTCACCCCATTGGACAGCCTCTCATACTTCAGCTTGGGCTCCTCCTCGCTGTCCTCCTCCTGGTTGAAAAAGTAGACTCCTAAGATAGGCTCTCACTATATCATTTTCTTAAAGATATTCATTATAACAACAACAGAGTCCTCTCATAAAGGTTACAGCTCACAAAGGCTTTTGAAAGCCCCTTCAAAACCCTTCATGCAGTCAACTGAAAGAGATAAAATGTCCACTTTCATGCATTTAAATCCTGTGTTTTGTGTTGGAGGTGACTTTTGTTTCCAAGATACCTTTTAAAAATGTACGCTTAAAGTGTCTCCCTGTTTTGTTTTGTCTGCATGAGGACACACAGGGACATACATTCTGCTGCTAGTTGCATGCTATTCCACCAACGAAAGTTGGTGGCAATAATGTGGCAACAATGGCTTTGAAGATGGATACTGCTAGATAGCAAACATAGATGTAAACAATTCTTAATTGTAACTACTTAAATACTAATATGGGGATAGTAATGCATTCAACAAATGAATTCAACCTCAAGGATACACACTATGAAACAGTGAATATAAATATTATTTGCTTGTCTAAATGAAAAATCCACAGGGTACCTTTAAGTCCATCACAATTGAAAACAGAACATACAAATATTAGTAAAATATTCATATTCATCAATATTCATTTTTATTAAATGCAAAATCTCATCAAATGACTTAAATTGACATGATGTGCATTGAATAAATGAATTGTATTCCTCTGTACACCAGAAAGAACATGGTTGTCACATCTAAAAACAAGTGTGACACATAAACACACACAAAATAATTTTATATATTTTCATCAGACAATTAATTCCCTGTGAAATATAAAAATGTGGTCTTTTCATAAAACAAACGTAAGGTTTTTCTACACTGTTCCAGCAGTGCGGGACAACATTTTCGGCCAGTCACAGCCTGAATATTACTCATAATTCAGTTTATAACCAATGCTGCACAGTCTGTGGCTGCCCAGAGAGTGCATCAATTCAAAACATTGTATGCCATTAAGTGCTACTGGGTTAGAGGTTTGGGACAAAAGCGTGGAAAAAATGATATTTTCAAAAAACAATCCTTTCCTAGTCAACAATGCCATATCTAGGCTATTTCCTGTGTATTCTGGTTGTGAGATTTCTGATGCGAGGGCATTGTCACGGGTTTCAAAGGCATATCAAACAACAAACTTCATCCCCAGACAGAAACTACCCATTTTCAAACTTTTGCCATGTCTTGTAACTTGGTCTTTGTTTTGTCAACTACTGAGCTTGCCTTTGTGTTTGTGATTTTCCATATTCTCTGTCTACGAATTACATGACAAGAGGCCGAACAAAGCCTTCTATCTTACACGAAGGATAACTTTCTGCTCTCAAATACAGATTTTTTGTCATAAACTTACATTTAGAATTAGAAAGAGGACATTTACCCTTCATTAAGAAAAATATGAATCAAGCTGCGACACATGGGTGACAAGATGGTTGTTAAATTAAAGGAAAAATCTGAATAAATGAGTGGACAAATAGAGCTTTGATAAGTATGACAATGATGTCAATCACATGCTATGGCCTTCACAGTCACCTGATCTCCACTAAATTCAATACATATGGGAAAATTTTGAGAAATGATTCATCAGCCGATTTTAGTCTATCACAGATATACTGTTTTGATTGGGAAAAATGTCCCCATAATGGAGCTAATAAGGGATACGCACAGATATGAAAACTTTTTTACAGAGCATAATATACAGAAAATAATGTAAAAAAGATGCTTGGGGTAATTTAAATATGATGACAATAAATGAATAGATTAGTCTCAAGCAAAGGGAGAACTAACAATCTCTTAATGGCTGGGAAAAAAATTCTGTGATCGTTGCTTTGTACCAAATTTAGCTACTAGCTAATTTGCATATTACGTATCTGCATAGGCAGGTGGACGGAAACATGAAAACACAGAGCAAGCCCCATCATCTCACCCTCACAAATACATTCATACATACAAATACTGTATATGTGACAGACAGACATTGAGACTTAATCAAATGTTTTCCTTCAACTTGCCACCCATCTTTATGTAGTTTCTAGGACCACAGTTATGGGATAAAAGCAGAATCTGTGAAAAGATTTAGATTCAGAGCAGATTCTTTTGACTCTTCATTATGAATTTTCATCTTATTTGGTTTCAGTGCTGAAGTGAGGAAGAAAGGTGAAATAGGTCTGTTTTGTATTTTTATGTAGCACCTGCTGCCATTAGTTTGAGCCACTGTGCTCCAAACAAAGTAACAATTAGAGCTATGTGGTTTAGTGGTTCCACATCAGGCATCAAAATACAACCGAGCAAAAACACTCACCACTAGGTTCACTACGTTATCACAAATCTGACAAGTCTGAACAAATTGCAAAGGTAATGAAGTGCATTCCTCTGACTGTGAAGATTCACAAATTTGACAAATTATCATCCTGCTCATTTCCCCTGTGAGTAGCAAAGTGTGGTGATAGATGTCGTCATTGCCTTCATCTAGTAAAGAGATCTCAACCAGGCCGCAGCAGCAGCAGCAGACACCAAGAAAACTATAGTATACTGCAGTATTCTGACCAAATAACCCTGTTCTTGCAGCCAATTGGATGAGACACAAAATCCCCAAATCCCTTGGGCTGGTTTATCTGAATGTTTGTGTCCTACAGTAGCGAACACACTGTATACAGACCAAAAAAACAGGATGGAGAAACTTTGTGTTTGGTGGGGTGCAAGCATCTGCTGCAGCC
Organism: Scophthalmus maximus; assembly: GCF_022379125.1. NCBI lineage: Eukaryota > Metazoa > Chordata > Actinopteri > Pleuronectiformes > Scophthalmidae > Scophthalmus > Scophthalmus maximus. Next base: position 1,810,897 of record NC_061530.1, read on the forward strand.
TGTCCCTAATCTTTCATTCTATTCTCTGTCTCCAATAAGACAAACTCCCCTTCCTGCCAGGCTGATGTGTGCAGCTATATTTTATTTAGCCTATTTGTGAATCTCAGAAGCACCAGCGTACTGTAACATTCCAAAGCTCAGTCATAATATTGATGGATTTGGAGAACTATCTGTAATTTATGAGTGTTTGACACCTTTCAAAACCTGACAAAGATTCTTAAGGGATCAAGCTGAGTTGTTAAGAGCTGGCTATGTATTACAGTCCTTTCAATAGGCAGTGAGCTTTGGTTGAGTTCAAACATCATCCATGCTTGACAGAACTATTCACCCCCTGACAGAGAGAATATGTTGCTGTTGATGTATTTTTACATCAACATACTCGTGCAACATTTATGTGTATATTTTTTTCCTGACTCTTTTGACTCCAAAAAAGTTTAACAAAAATGGGCAGCAAAATGATCATTGTAAATGGGTTTCTTACCTCAGACTCATCTGTGAATTCCTCACTCGGTTTTCTGTCCTAAATTAAGACACATTTAGAATCAATTTTAACAATTTAACCGAGGGAATTATTGACAGAAGAACATCAAACATACAGCTGTGAGACATTTGCCGGTTGGTGCATTTTAATTTAATTTTAACTCAAACAACTCAAGTGAGGATGAGGCTGAGCTATATATTTCTTTAGAGAACACCGATCTTCTTAAAGCTAAAATATCTTCGCAAATCGCCTCAGACGCCATAGAAATGATTAACTGTTAGGGGAGAGGCTAAATCAAACAGACAGCGGACACAATCCAGTGTCATTCTTATTTATTTTTGATACAGTTAGCAAGAAAAACGTCAACATATAGCATGCTAATGCTATTATGCTATCCTTACCTCCTCCACTTCCGCCATTGTTATATTAGGTTGCGTTGTGTCCAAGCAGAACGGTTGTAATGTGTCAGTACGTGTTTAAGGTCCGGGATATTGCAAAAAAGATTTGCTTCATGTCAAAGACATCCAATTTACAAAAAAGTGTTGCTGCTGTCGAAGCTTGCTGCCTGACACAGGTTGAATCACATGACTCAGTGGAAACCGTGAGGCATTGTGGGTATTGAAGTCATCCAGGGAGAGAGACGACGCCAGGCGGTGAAAGGCGAGGAACGGCGCTAATTAGGGGCAGGTGAGAGAACTAAAAGTCGTGTTTAACCTTGGTGTAAACTCTTCCGCCGTTGAAGTTAGTTTTAGTCCGGTTTTAAGTTTTCTTGAGTCTGTTTGTTCACGACATGACATTATATTCGAGACAGTTAAACTAGCAATTTTGTGGAGAAGTATAGTTGGACTTGGTTTCTTGAAGACGTTTCACCTGTCATCCAAGACCAAGAGGCTTCTTCAGTTAATTACATTTACACTTCAGTGTTTGAAGTACTTTTGAGGTTCTTGTGGTATTGCTACAACTTTAATATTTTAATGTTGTGGTACTTTTTACTTCCTCCACACTATATTCAGGAAGAGAGATGGTATTTTCTTTGATTTTCACTACAGTAGCCTTCATTTATCAGCTACAATTAATGTTTGTTACTGTTACTGTTTTCATTTAAGTTTGAATGCATAGTTTTAACTTCTCAGTAATAGCTATTTATAATAAAAATACAATTATGATATATAACACCGAAATACTGATTGTTTTCATGGTAATTGGTAATATTTGGTTTTTAAACTTTTAATGGAACATACATTGTTTAATCTCTGCAAAGGATCAGAATACATCTTCCAGCACTGCAAGTCTTGTGGCCCTGCATTAAAGGATGAGTAGGTGATTAAAAAAAATCGCCGCAAAAACACTCGCTTCCTTCAGAGTGAGAAAAAAACGGACATCATCTTAATATAGACAATGAACATGGCTATTGTCGGTTGGCACATTTGTCAAGCTAACATGTTTGTGTTGCGAAATATCATTGAAAATAGAGTTCTGATGCAGTAACTTGTTGCTGGCTAGTCAGCAACAGGCTGCCACAGGCTAAGCTAAAACATAAACATGGTTAGCAGTTCTACACAGACAACGTTTGTTTTGAGTTTATATTTTTAAACTTCAGCACATTTCAGCCAGGTTGTGAGGATGAGACAGCTGCAGCACCTTCAGAGCTTTCTGCCCTTTTTTTCTGTTACTGTCTGTGACACAATCACATGTTGTTTAGCACGTCAGAGCTTCCACAATGAGTGTTGTTAGCTCAGACTGAGTTTACTCCAGACTTACATACAATATACCAAATATATATTATATTATTAGCATAAACAACATATGTACAACAATGAAGATACTGTCTGCACAGGGTTTCCTAGTTCTAGTGTCAAAGCAGGTCTGTCGGCTGACGGGTCAGGCTTTGTTGTTGTCGACTCTTAGGCAGTGGTCCTGTAGAAAGAATATCACAATCAACATTACTGTAAAAGACTGACAACACTACAGCAGTATTATATGCAGTGACAAACACAGTTTTCTGTGTCACCTTTTGTGGGAGCCTAGTATAATTGATACCAGCCACTCTTTCATATATATTTATGTTATGACTTTGTTTAGATAAATATTGAAGATCACAAGTAGTTCTGAGGTTCAGAATCTGTAAAAGAAATAAAAAAAATGAAACAACAGACCTGGCATAAATGTTTACACTTTGGAATTTTTTACAACATTGCCATATGGAATTTAAAGTAGCTTTTGTACACAAGAAAGTTACCACTTCATGCTCAACCTACAGTATCCTAAGCCGACTCACCTGGTCCTCTGCTGACCTGCTTCTCTAGCTGTTGACGGGATCGTCTGGTCCCAGTGCTCTGGTCCATGGCAGACAACCTCCAGGTCCTGGACTTCTTCATGTACAACTTGCTGTACCTGGTATAAGAGAAAGGAGGTCAACTATGTGAAATATTCACATTACCTCACATTGAACAGTACCCTTCATTTCATTTCACCCAAATGAAGCAGAAAATTACCTTTCACCCTCTTCTCCTACCGGAGTTGACGCCAGCGGTGAAGAGCCACACGATGTTGCCTCTGTTCACTGTAGTCTCCAACCTCTTTGAGTCCGTAGCCGTCTCCACTGCTCTGTCTGTTAGGACCGGAAGCTGTTGTATACACTTTCTCTGCCGTTCTGCAACTCTTTTCTTCTAGCAGTGGCTACCGGCAGCAGCGGCAGCTCCGTTTGTCACCTTGCAGGAGACTGGTCACTCGCCCGACTGTGTGGTGAACGAGCGGAGTGCGCGCAGGCAGGAGAAAGCCAAATCATCCAGTCACTCTCTCCGGTCAGAACTTTCCGATAGGTTGTGTTTTTTACAGTCCTGTCGCGGCCACAGATGAGGGATTGTTTTTGTTTCAGTGTCGGATCATTCAATGTATTCATCGCTATCGGTTTGTTACGAGGGTTTCAAGTAATATGACAGAAAGTGCTTCTCATGAAAAATGCCTACCCTACCTTTAATATTAGACCATATGCAAGATACGCTCTTTAACAGTGTTAAATTAGATATAGTATAATTGGATTATACTTAAAAACATTTCCCTCTAAAACATTAAGGAGTAGAAGTATCATAAATAGTAAAAAAGTAGCATAAAATTAAACTTCTACCTTAAAATTATACAGTACAGTATTTTAAACAAACAAAGTGAGCCCTTTCCCAGATTTTTTGAACTTGCCAACCGAGCAATCAAAATACCTCAGCATTCACCGATTAATATAAATAAATTAATAAATAAATCCGTTATTATGTCAGGATGAAAGATCAATACCATTACACTATAATCATCTTAGGTTTTGTTTTTTTGTTATTATTACCAGACCTTCCTGAACATGGAAGCCAAGTGATTCCCTCAAATGTTGGTCAACTCTTCCTGTCCCTCTGCTAACAGTTGCTTGCTAGAGTTCAGATGAATGCCAAAGGTATGATTTGACTCTTCTTTATTGAGATTGTCACACACCCCATCTTGCCTCATCTATCCTCAGGAGAATCCTAATGCACTGATACCAAGGGGGAATATTTTTTTTTCTTTACAATCTACTTAGCAATGATTTATTGATTGTGGCTTCCACCCTCACAGAGAATTATGGATCCTTTTTGGGAAATCAGATTTCCACACCTCTCACGGCTGTGTATGTGGCGCAGGTCTCCAGAGACGGTGTGAGGGGAAACCGACTTTGAGGAGCAGTGGTGTGTGAATCTCCGCGGTGTCACTCCTCTGCTGCCAATGGTATGCCCAATGAATGGTACTGTGATTTTCTGTTGCTCTCCCCAATCCTGTCTATAATTTTGCATTATTTATCTGTTGATAAATACAGTGCTGCAGAATGATTTTAATATGTTTTCATTCCCTTTCAAATCTTTAAAACACAGTTTGCTCACTCTCATATCATAAGCATTCAGAAGCCCCTCTGAGTTATAAGCATTTCATAGGAATAAAGGAAAATAATAAAAACAACCCTTGCCCCTCATAGGAGGAGTCAGATTAGTGCACTGAAAGCTTTGATGCTCCAGAATGTCAGCTCTGTGGATCGATCTAACAAAAAACACACACACACACACACACACATACCTGACCAATCAGAGGCGTCTATCTGTTGTGGTCCTGCTGGGCACCGTGGTTTACAAGCTTCAAAGAGCTCCTTTTAATACACTACTTTGATAGCACTCAGCCTTCACTGACCCACCGACCATCAACTGGGGAGCATTTTAGCTATAGTGGAATAGAGGGATAACTGTTGATCATATTAATGAGTGTGAAAAAACCCCCACTTCAAACCTTCCTATTTATACCACTGGCCTGCTACTCCAAGAGAAACTATACTGTGGAAGTAGATGTCTAGTATATTTACAGATTAAATAATACAAACCTACTGCATCTTAGTAAAATGCAGTCGGTTTGAAATATTTTATTTACACAAAATAGTAATACCACTAGATACTTTCATGCATAATGTTGCTTTGGTGAAATAGTCACTGAAGTACTGAGATCCATTTACTAGGTGATTGAGAAACAGTTTGGTTATTAACCCTAAGGGGGAGACAAATCATCATCTACCATACCACATAGCCACAAAGGTCTTGGAATATTTACCCAATAGAGTAATGCAGAAGATTCACGTACACAACATTAGCGCTTCAAAAGTATTAGTTATTCTTGGCCTTTGAGTGAGACATTAATATAGAACACATGCTCAAAGTCATTATTACTTACATACAGAGCTTAGTATAGCGTTATTAGCTTTTGTTCAAATTATTCCTGGAAACCTGAAAAAATACTGACTGCCATTATGGCAGTCTTATTTTACTCCTTTTACTGTAGCAATGGCAACAAATTTCTAACGGCAGATATCAGACTTTACTATTTGTCGGTATCAGTGTCCTAACATTCCTCAGGTCAATACCTTTCCAAGGAATACTAACCCATTAGGTACAGGCAGAAAAACATATGAGCTATTGACAGTATTAATTTAACTGTATTTTAGGCAATGGAAGTCTTAGGTTGACTGCTGAAAAGAGATGATCTAGTGATTTGACAAGTGTGCTGTTGCCTGTCCCCTCATACAAGGGTCACAAGGCAGGGAAACATCCAGGACAAATTACTAGTACATTATGGAGAAACTGTAAGAATTCCAATATACATTCTAAGTCTAAGCAGGTTTTGAATAAATGTCTGTTTTTTGTGGAAGTGTGGAATTTAAGTAAAGCTACTTAAAAATTGCATGTTGAATGCAATCCATGTTGAATTCTCCTATAAATACCATAGACCATTGTGAGTAAAACAAAATAATATTATGACAATTACGATTATATTTTTTTCTGTATTCATGAAGAGTCTTGAGTGTTGGAGTGGAGCATGCTGGTTACATGCTGAAACCCCTCACCCTCACACTAGGAAAGCACTGGTAAGACCACCGGCTATTTGCATTGATATCTGATGACACGCGGGACTCTCTGCTAACCACTGATTCTCCAGCCACTGGGGATGTTTGGTGAACAGGGTGTGGAGAGGGGAGATCAAGTGCTTTTTCTTGTTTCTGCAACCTGTTCTTGAGAGCTGTGGCCAGACTGAGTGAACAGAGAAGAAATCTTCTCCCTCATGTCTGCTCCCGCACACATTAGTTTTCACAAACTCACATTAGTGCTTAAAATCAGAGGTCCGAGGTCTACTTTAAAAAATAAAGATAACCCGTTTCACAGCCACTGCTTGGTATCAGTAATCCAATTTCTTTTGGTAATTTTTTAAATATCCCCGTTTATTGTGGACTTTTACATTACAGTTATCCAATTAAGTGTAATTGCATTACTCCATGAGTTTAAATTAATAAACACATCCAATTTGGTGGCATGATTGCAAATAGGCAAAGCCAGCTGTTTTGAAACAAAGTAATTAACAGCTGTGTAAGATGGTGAGAGATCTGTTGCCCCCTTATCCTCGAGACTCAGAGGCTAGGGGAAGATTAGAGCTCTGATCTCATTCCCCGCACTTGTTTGGAGTCTGTCAGGAAGAGAAATGCCAGCATTAGAGAGGTACCGCCACACTCCTGATATGATGAAATAAGGAGAAAAGGGGGAAGGGAAAAAGATGGAGGGATGGACAGAAAGGACCCTGCCCTTCTCTGAAGTGTCAGTAGCTTGTTTATTCTATTTTTCATCATAGCTGCTGGTGCAAAGATTCCCACTTTTCCTTTTACACACACACACACAGACACACCTCAAAAACCACAGCACAGATTTTATATAGGTCTTGCAAACTCATGCCCCAATAAAAAATTACATTGTGAAATGGTAGAAATTTCAGGGTTGCCTGTGCACTCTGCTTTCCCTCTGAGCTTTCAAACAGTCAACAGACTGTGAAGAATAAATAATAAAAAACTATTGATTATTTTGATGACTGCAAGATTCAATTAGGTATTAATTTTGCCCTCCAGTGGACCTATCAAGCAACTCAAAGGAGAGGAGGTTGGAGGTGGACCCAAATGCATGTAAAGTGTGGCCAGGCTCAGACAGAGGGGAAAATATGTTTACCTCGGCAGGCAGAGAGGTGCATTGATGCGGAGTGTCCCACATTTAAGTGATCCACAAATGAAGCCTTGATAACTAGTGACATTGTTACCAGGGATATGAGTATTGACCAGCCTGCTCAAGTTTTTAACGACAGCTTAAAGTATTTCTATTGATTAACATTTTCATAGATTATCATGTGTCATATCAAAGAGGGCTGATTCCTGTGATGAGCACATTAAAAAGGCTCCTCCGGGCAGGAACTCATCGACCAACCTGATATAACAGTGCGGGTGTGTGTGTGTGTGTCTGGGGGGGGTGGGGTGTCAACGTAGGACTCACCCTCCTGTTTCCTTTTTGTGCCTGTATGTGCTGGTCACTTGTCCTTTGCTGAGACATATTGAGGTTGGACTTGATTCATAAATAAGGTAGAGGGCAGTAGTCCTGCTGCTGTGTCTCTGTGTCTCAGAGCCTGAGGTGGGGTGAACACTGTCTGAGGAGCTCTCCAGGCAGAAGACACAAGGGGGAAGAGACAGAGCGAATGAAGGAGGGAGGGAGAGCGAGAGAGTGTGTGTGTGTGTGTGTGAGTGTGCATGTGCATGTGTGCATGTGTGAGGGAGAGAGAGAGAGACGGAGAGGGAGGAGGTGACATTTCCTGTACTGGTCTTAGGAAGCAACCTCAGGCTTGAACCTGTGGTGGCCATTCAGATACATTAAGGGTGAGGAGGCTGCTCCTGGTTCAGTATAAAGCATGTACCAGCTGGTCTCTGCGCTGTGTTGACATGTTGTAGCTGCTGTTTCACTGACTTCAACATTTCAACTTTTTTGGAAAACTATTCTTTTTACTCTTCAGGAGCTTTCTTTAGGTAAGAGCAGAATTTTCAACAGCTTTTAAGAAACATTCCGTTTAGTGTTCGAAAAGTAAAAAAATAAAAAATTCCCCAATTCTATTATTGTGTTTTTTATTAAGTGATGGATCACCTTCGTGGTGAATTGATGTAATGGAACTACATTAACCTGTCATGGAATTTATGAAAAAAAAAATAGTTTTACTTTCCGAATTGAAAAGTTATTAATTTTACTTTTATTTTTTCTGACTGATAAAACTGATCATATCATATTGATGTTGATTCATTCTTGTTTCTAAGTGTAAAATGAAAATAATTGGAGAAAACATTTTGGAACATCAGTGACTTCATCTCTTGTTTAAATCATGTTGCATCACTCTCTGATACAAGATGTCACCATTAATCTCATTTTATGTCCCCAGCTCTGTGAAAATTGATATAATCACAGGTGTTTATTTTTGCCCATATCTTCCTTTTAAGATGGAGAATTAGTTTGATTTCATTTATCTATCACCACAGCCAAGAACTTCTTTGTAGACTGCTGTCAGCTTAGTGTTTGCTGAGGATGAGGCACATGTCAGTTAGTAATCAGCCCTTAGAGATGGATGTATCACTGTTTTAGGACTACAGGGTATGATGGTAAAGCCATGCGATCTGTAACAATTCTTCACCAGGCGGCAGCCGGCATATCAGTGGGGGAGCACCAGCCTCAGATAAAAGAGAGAGCCGGAGAGGGAGGGAGCAGGAGAGAGAGGGAGAGTGATGAGTGAGCGATAGAAAGGAGAAGCGGGAGAGGGAGAGAGTGAGTAGAGACATAGAGAAGGAACCGGTGAGAAGCTGCAGCAGATCTAACCAGCAGTGTTTTGTCTTTTTTTTTCTTCTCCCTGTTTCCCACCTGGGCTCCCAGCTCCCTTCAGGATCCGATGATTACAGGGCAGCTGAGCAAGCCGCTGCTCTCCCTGCGCAGCAACATGAGCATGGCAGAACTCCGGGCGGATGACAAAGCGGCCACCCCAGACAGCGAGCTGAACGACGAGCCCCTGCTCCTACCCTCTGAGGCCACGGACAGAGACGGCACTCCCAACAAGCTGTATGGTAAGTCGCTTACACTTTTCGTCTTTCCCTTCTCCTTCATAACGCTGCTGGATGAAAGTCTGGTTTAGGAACCAGTGAAGTGAACCAGTGAAGTGTCCCAGTGCTGGGACAGGTGTCAGCAGAGTCAGACCACAAACTAAGTTTATGTGCAGTGAGCAAGTTAATGTTGGGCTCTTTCACTGCTTAGTATGTTAGTGGGGAAATTGTATTACCAGTCATTATTGTGTTCGTTTTTCAGTTTCTTTTAGAACAGCAGTTCCTGTTTGGTGGTGTATTGACATTACAATGCGTAACAAATTGCAGAAATGTTCCTTATGGACATGAAGTACATATTTATTACATTGTCTTACTAATGCTTAATTACTACTATTACCTAATTATTAGTGGAACAAGTTGGTGCTTTCTTACGCTACTTGACTCTCCTTTTTAGTAATATTTTCAAAAAGTTCAACTGACCTGTAAAATTCTAATTTTATCTGCCAGAATATTTACATCAACCCGAGCTTCACTCTCCTGGTGGTTTTTGGAAATATAATGCACTTTTTTTCACGATATAAACAGAGAAATGTTTGTATTAGTTATTGAAACTTTTATGGAATTAATAGCAATCCATTCAGGTAAATTATAACTGATTTTTCAGTGAAATTAAACCTCAACTTAGAAAATATTCTATTTATCATTGGCAGGACACTTTAATCTTTTGGTTCCTTCAGTTGCAAATGATCTTCAAAATTATATATATCATCATGCCTCATTATTTTTGCAGTTATCTCATTATCTTTTTTATCATGAGCTGCTTCAGGTTCGGACTAATTTAATCGCTATATCTCGTTATGAATCGATAAGAATAATGATATAAATTACCATTTAGCACATTTTTTTTACTGTAACAAGAAAGGTATTTATGTATGCCCTATATCTCCTGTAGTCCCTTGCTTTAATTAGAGACACTATATAATAATTACTTTTAGAAATAATTACAAATTATATTAAATTATAATGTCCAATAACAGCCAGTTAAAGGGATCTTATATTTTAGAGAGGGCTTCAAGACATAAACCTTTACATGAATATTTATATAAAGGGAATTACGTGTTCCATTCCTAAGCATTTATCCTTCCCCACTTAGCAAATTGTATTTATTTCCTCGCTTTTAGTTTTGTGCAAAACAAATTTGGAAATCTCCTCAAGAGCTTATTCACTTTACATATTGTTTATAATATAATTTTACCTTTTTTAAATTTTTACTCTTATTATATTGTTCTTTTTTATGTGGTTGCATGATTAAAAGTGACAAAAGTCCTTCTTTTAAGATGTAAATATTTTTTACAAACCATTGCATTGAATTTCCTCTTTTTGTGACCGTCTGTCTGTTTTTCCATTTCTAAAAGTTTAACTGTCCATATTTGTGTACGTGCATGCCTTAGTGCATTTGTGTGTCAGAGGTTTTGGCATGTAATTGATTTATTGCTGGCTGTGAAATTTTTATTTTATTTATGATTTCAATGAAAGATGGAATCTGACTCGCTCAGTTTGTGTGTGTGTGTGTGTGTGTGTGTGTGTGTGTGTGTGTGTGTGTGTGCGTGGGTGAGTGTGAAGGTGTGTGTGAGGAAGTGGCAGGGAATATAGTGGTGCCAATGAAAAAAAAACTGCCACAGGACTTGCTGTCCAGCTTGCTAAACTTTTGTAAACAAAATAAAATAAGAATTTAGAGGAGGGACAGCCAAACATTTCTTTCAAACCTAATCAGCGAGAGTTCAACTGTCTTTTAAATCTTTATTTCAAGAATAACCTGAAGCTTGAGTTTTTGAAACAAGAACTGGCTACTGCAGGATTTGTTTCAAAACCATTGGAATTTAGTTTAATTAGCATCAGCTCTCTCCTTCTTTCTTCCTCTCTGATCAGTCTCTATCTGACGACTTTCTCCTGCACCTCATCTGATTCTTTTTGCTAATTTTTCTCTTGTGCACATATACTAATACATGTTTAACTATTTATTTATATTTGAAGCAATTTTACATAACTATTACACCTTTGCCAAGAATAAATATGCAAATAATTATTATTAACATGTCCCTAATCTCGGAATCATAAGATAAAAATGTTTTTTCATGCTTTTTTTTAATTTAGTTTTTGCTGGGCTCTTGGTATACTGCATGTGACTGGTCAGAGCTGCTCCAGTGTAACTTGTTAATTGTTTTAGGAGATGTATTCTCTTTGCCCGGTGACACAGTCCACAGCATCAGAGAGAAAGTCAGGGACTCAGGAGCAGACATGGCACAGTCCTGTCTGCTGCTGGGAAAGAGAGGAAGGAATAGTAAGCAGGAGGAAGTGTTTTAAGAAGAGGCACTCAGCATTTTCCGGTACATTTACCTGAAATTCTGACAGATATTTGGTTGAAGTGAACATTTTTATGCTTTTAACTGGTGTTGATGACTTATATTTGAGTCAGGTTTATGGAGCCTCTCCAAAACCAATTGACCATAAAACATGTGGCCTTAAGGTAAAAGCTAGCTTTAGTTTATTGAAAACGTGACATTTGGAATAGATACATCCACACTATAAGAAGGAATGTATCTGAGGATATTCGACCCTTTGAATAGCTAAACAGTTTAGAAAAAAACAATATTGACAATATTTAAAATTATTTGGTTTGTTACATTTCTTGGATTTGATAGTTTTATTATTTCTGTCACATTTGCTTGTATTTGTGTTTTGCGGTTATCTGATTGCATTATTTCTGAGATTCCCCCCATAATTTTATGAACATGAATGCCACTGATGTGAGAACAACCCTGAATTGAGCGTTTAAACTAAGCTTTAGGTGTTTCAGTGTGTTTTTATTTATTCTGTGAAAAAAAAAATGTTTTCCCTTTAACATAGTGATGAAGAATATTTAGATTCCTCAGTTTCAGATGTCATTACATAGTATTTCAAAGTATTTCAATCATAATAAGTATGTATGCTTGTTATAAAAGTATGCTCAAAATGTAGTTATAATAGTTTCAAATGACACCAAGAAACATTCATAGACAGTGTATTCATCATGCAGCTGCTTTAACAGTCTGTTAGTCGTCTCTACTGTGGACAACCACAGCTGAAGAGTTATAGAATTCCTGAAAAGATGGTATAGAGTTTTACACTATCTTGTCACTGGGGATTTTTTGGACAACAGGTGTTGGTGTGATAAATGTGCTGGAGTGTATTTTCTGGCAGTTGACATCTATGCCTGACAATACGAAATAGTTGAATGGTACGATTTTGATATGCCATATGCTGTGTTTCCATATTTAATGAGCCTACTTTTGAACAACTTTTCATCCCTTCAGAACTGATGTATGATTTTAGTTTTAGCGCTGCTATACTTCATATTAGTTTGTACAAGTATGAGAGGGAGAAGTCAGTGGGAGACGATGACAGTAGCGGTCATGTTTGTCTACAGTAAACTGTCCACCTTCTACACCCAATCACATGCTTACTGCAGTGGTGAAAGGGTCATTCTCCTCCTAAAAGCTTGCCTGTGCAAATAGTCTTTCACTTCACCTAACAGGGGCTACAAGGCACCACAAACATCCTGCTGCCTTGTATTTATTCCAAGTAGAAGTGGACATTAGGTGGGAAAGCTGTGGTTAGTAGGGCAAGCAATTTTTTTTTTCAACGGACGAGATGGTGTTGGAAGTGTACAGTTTCTGTCTTCTCTTCTCAAGCAAATCTCCCCCTTTCAGACATCAACAGACAAGATAATAAGACACTCAGAGCACAATTCTGTATTATATTCAGCAACCAAAGGCTCATCTCTTGTCAGTTTGCATTTACTCTTCCATGGATGTGACGCTTCTATCATCATGCTGTCAAAGAGAGCCCGGCTGGAACGACAGGAGCACTCATTTCATACACTTACTGTCTGCGTGAATGGTCTGCACTTATACAGATCCTGACAAAATGGTGGAACATTTTCACAAAGGTCACCTAGAGAACCCCCCCCCCCCCCCCCCCCCCAAAAGATCAAAATGAATCTTTAATAGATTCCTGGTATTGGCGGTCATTCAAGACAAGAAGGCCCCTCAGAATGCACATTTACTGTAATGCTGTACCTCACTTTGAGTTTGTTTACAAGCTTAATAGGCTTCAGTTTACATTTCATTGTCCACCGGAGTAGAGAAATGAATTTAACCTGGACAATTCAACAGGAAAGTCTTTAGTGTGGAGAGTATTTAGAATTGCATCATTATAAAAGTTGCACTTAAATATTTTTAAATGTAAGTTTTAACAAATTTTACAATGCAGTTGTTTCATCAACTTTTTTTAGTATTTTATTATTTGTCATTTAAATTAGGCATATAGAAACTCAAATATATCAGTTTCCATAATAATTGATTTGTGATTATTCTGAAGTCAGTTGCTTCCTAATGCAAAGCACGTAAAAAAGACTACTAGTGGACAGTGGTGAGACAGCCTAGGAATACCTGGGATTCCTAAATCTTTTCCTAAAACATTTTTCTTTCTGTTCATTTAGTGAAGTTTCACAATTAACATTGACATGATCCTTCTAAAGGTACAGTTTGACTTTGATTGACTTGGTTTGATTTGACAGCCATCTCATCTTTCGTCTTGGTAGAAAAATGGTAACGCACACTAATTTTACTAACTAACTCAGGGCACACTTAATATTATTAATATATAGTGTAGGCAGGGTACAACACTAATGTATTTTGTCCAGATTTCCCCTTTGAACTCCTTTCCTTTGCAAATTCATACACACACAAACACACACACACACACGCACACACACTCACGCTTACACGCACACACACACTCAAACACATACATTGCTGGAGGCATAAGTTCTTATTATTTTTGTGTAATCAGCTTAGTGAGCAGGACTCATAGTGGGAAAGGCTGCTTGTTGATACAAAGAGCCTCATAATGTTATGTGGCGAGGTTAAGTAATAAAGTGGCGCAAACCCATCACTGAATTGGCCACGTTGAGTAAATAAGAGTGAATAAAGGAGACTGAGGGGGACCAGGTCTATCCTTAGGAGGTGGATGTCATTATGGGGATTTTGTCTGTCTGCAAAAACTTGAAAGCAACTTAATGCGTGCCTATAAAGCAGGTGTAATACACTGGCTAATGTGCCCGCAGTGGCCCTGGCGACAGCAACACAATCCCCACATGGCATGAAGGACAGGGAGTGAGCATGAGTACAAGGCAGACTGCTAGTTTTAGATGCAAACAGCAGCTACGGTCATGAGGTTTCACAGAGGGGAAAGCTTTGTTATGCATAAATGACCTTGAGCAACAAATAGAATTTCAGAATTACTGACATAAGTAATTCTCACAATTTTTTTAAATGTAAAATTAAAAAGATTGTTTTTGCCTTGACTTGAAAGAATTCCAAATAAAAGCAGATTACAACTTGTAGAGATTGATAGTTGTGGAGAAGATAAATAGAATTTCAATATGCATATACTTGAGTTTTACACTTGCTTTAAGTTGGGAAATCATTTTCAAAAAATAATGTACATGTTGTGTAGTCTGCGCTCCATAACCAATATCAATAAGCCTTTCATGTAGAACTAACAAAGAGGCATCACATCTCCTGGCACAGACTCGGTTGGTGTTGTTGAGATGTAACTGAAGCTGCTAGGGTCACATTTTCGGAATAGAAATTACATTCTTGTCTTTGACTTGTGTGGCGTGCACCAGAGATGTATCCCACAGCCCTTGTGTCCTTCACAAGCCTTTATTATTTATAACACTCGCTCTTTGAGCAATGACCAGTACTAATGCATAACCTTCTGTCCTTCTGGCTGATTCGCTTCCTTTGAAACCAAAGATTGAGGCAGGAGAAGTGGGTGTATGGTGGATGAGGCAGGGGTGTGGGCGAGCGGAAGGGGGGAGCTAGTATAGGGCAGTGGAGAGCCAGGCTATCGAGAAGTTATTATGTTTTTTTTCCTTTATATCTGAGGATGTGGAATAACACTGTGATGCTTCTTTTCTCCAGAATAGAGTTATGGGCTTCAAAGCAATACTATTTCCTGATGTCCTTCCTTCCACTATTTGTCTGCTCCACCAGAATTATGTGCCGGAAGGGGAGGGGTAGGAGGAGGTGAAGTGTCTTTTAGCTACATGATTATTTGCTTGTTTCCACCTGTACCCTCTCAGTTCTGTCGCAACATCGCAACAAGGGCATACAGTAAAAACTACAGGACTTTTTCCAGATAAACTCATTTCTAGGTAAAGTCCGTTTAGCTCAGGTTCAGTGGAGGTGAGATATACTCTTGTTCAGCCTGTTCCACCTGATGTTATCCTATAGTGATTGAGCCTGTGCTGCAGCGCTGCAGTGATCCATTGTTATTATACCTCTATGACACAAGGAACGGTTTTGTGTGTGTGTGGGGGGGGGGGGGGGGGGGGGGGGGGCAAGGGGTAGAAAGTGGGACATAGACAGCATTAGTGCCGGATAGCCTGGGGGGCCCAGGCTGATGTGTCAGGCATGACATGTGGGTGTCTAGCCCCCCATGCGAACACACATACACACATAGACAGATATACAGTGTGCTTAACTGTCCTCACACCCCACCAACTACTTCTAAATGTCCTGCAGTTGACCAGATGCAATGCAGGATTTACAACAATTTAAAAGGATGCTGTATTACAGTTTGTACATGCTGTTGACACAATCAATAACATGATGTTGTTTATTCAATAAAATGAAAAGAAAACTCCCAACTTCCCAGAACCTAAGTTGGCATTTTTTTAAATTGCCAGTAACAACAATAGTTCTAAATTAGAAATTAAATTATTGAATTCAGTAAAATTAGAAAAGCCATAAATACTAACTTTGGATAGGCTTTAGCGTTTTTGCTTGATAAATGACTTCATTAATTGGTTGACGATTGGTTGTCAAAATTCTTTCATTTTTTTTAAAATTAACTCTTATCAGAGATTTTGTTTAATTCAAACTTGTCTGTCTGTCTTTGCAGTGGGTCTGCAACTAATTTTATCATTTCCATTATCTACTAATCTGCTGTTGATTTTCTCAAGTCTCAATATTTTTGTCAACATGATTTAAAACAGAAAAGCAGAAAAACTTCAAATTAAAAAGCTGTAACCGCATCATGTTTTCATCATTTAATCAGTAATAAATATAAATGAATTTTTTGTTAACAATTGTTACAGCTTTAGGTTTGCGTACAGACACAGTAGAGGCATGACACAGAGTGAAAGAAAGCACAGGGTTGCCAGATGCAGGCAGCAGAATCCTATTTACAGCAAATATCATTTAAGTAATTTAAGAGGAGGAACAATAGTGAAATAAGCTTCTCCTAAAAGGCTTACAGTGGTCTAAAGGTGGTCTTCATCTAAGGGTCCTGCCTTCTCTCATGGCCGTAATAGGATGAAGAATAATTTGGATTATTATTTTCCTCTTTCAACCCTGAGCTAATCAGGTTGACATTGTTTCGGGAACGAGGAGGATGCTCCAAAACACATGTGCTCATGTGCAAAATGTCCCCCCATGAGGATGCAACACAAAAGCCCTCTTCTCTCTTCCCTCCTTCATCTCCTTCTCTTCCCTTCTCCACGTCCTCTCTCCATCACACCATCTCTCCTTCTTGACCTTTGAAACGAGCATGCCTCTTCTCACCAATTTACCTCCCTCTGGTCCCTCTTGTGCTTCTTCGCTTCCATCTCCACTCCAGCATCAAGGGACAGACAGGTAAGAGCAGGGGCAGAGCACTCTCATGTCCGAGAGCCTTTTGTTGAAGACCTGTGGCCACGAGTGAGAGTTTAAGTGTTAGAGCAAAGGGCCCTTGCTGCTTTAAGCATTGTTTGCATGCAGATGCCCAATTCATTCAGAACCTGGGGGCTCACTTCTGCAGTGTACTATTTTATGTTGTTTATATTTAAAACCTTTCTGTGGAGACATCTAGGACTCCATTGCATCCATTTCCTGCTGCCTGTCCTTCTTCTGTCCTCTTCATCTGTCTGTCTGGCTTAACAATCACCTCAGAAACAGTCATGGAAAGAACTGCTGAGGTGTAAAATCCTTTCTGTTCTGCACACTCCACGGCACCACCTCCTATGTAATTCCTTAACTACATAATTCCATTTTGTGCCGGAATAATGAATGACAGAGATCTTTTTTCTCCCCTCTAACGTCTACACCCTTGTGCAATGAGGAATCAGGCTTTAATGTTGGAGGTCCAGAGAGATGGCTATGGGCTCTTCTCCCTCTTGCCCCTGCACAGGGCACTTAATTAAGGAAATGACAGCTCTCCTAGCAGCAGCAGTAGCCATAATGTAGCTAATAGTGTTACAGGCAGCCACTCAAAAGTCAGTCTCTGGCGATTTTTTATACCCACAAACACTATTGACCTATTCCTCGCAGCTTCTCCACCCCAGCCTCTAAACATAGTATTACTTCCCTCTTGGTCCAGAGGGACCCATCTAACTAAGAACACCTGGACTTATTGGCAGCAGATTATGCCCTCTGTTATTGTTGAGGGCTTTAGTGGGAGTAATGAAACACTGAGCTAAATCACTGGTGATTTTGGCTCTCTTGCATTCTACAAGCAGTTAAGTACATCACTATAAACCCCACACTGCATATCACAGGTTGCTTTCTTCTATACAACTCTGTGTCGTGTTTGTAACATTGCTTTTTGGACTTTCTTCCAGGCTTCTTTAGAGAAATGAAAGTGAGATGATCTGTCATACCACATTTCTTTCTCTTGCAGTTCTCTCTGCAATGACACATACACTTTACAAGTGTTAAAACAATCTGGGTGACCTGGTGGTGTGTTAGCTTGTTTTTTTTTCTGCTCCAATAGCTTACAAATTCCTGTCGAGCACAGATACTCTGGATCAACAACTCAACACACATTTAGTGATGAAAATCATATTATTATTTCACATGTTTTTGCAGCCAAATCCCCTCAGAATGAAAATTAAGAATATAATTGATTTCTAATCTTCACTCTAGTTAAATGTGAAATTATTGTCCAATGCATTCGATTTCAGCGGCAAAATGATTGACAGCATCTTAATAGCAAACACATGCACTCAGCCAGACATTTTCAAAAGGACCATTTTATAAATGGATGTTGGCTGTTCATTCTGAATTGCCTGAATCGTTACCAGGCCTCTCTCGTACATTTGACAACTTACATAATGCATTTCCACTAAAATAGCTTAAGTGTTAAAGCTTCTTTTATGGGCAAAAATTGATTCATAAATCCATTGAGGCGAAAGCTAATATGAACACAAAGCTTTCAATAACACCCATTTTATTCAGACTGTCAGTGTAAGAAGCGGTTGCATTAGACAAGGTGGCATGCTGATTGCTCTATGAAATCCAGGCTAATTGTTTTGTGGTGTAGTCCTTGGGGCACCCTGCATTAAGGCAGGCCAAATGAAGTCAAATAAATATAGCTCTTTGTCCCCCCTCCCCACCAACCCACCTTCCAAAACGCACACACACACACACACACACACACACACACACACACACACACACACACACACACACAAAGGCCCTCAGCCTTGTGTGGTATTGAAAGTCGCTCTCCAGTGGCCACTTTGGTGATCAATGAAAGAGAATTTATGTAGTGGTGGATATTGGCAATATTTCCATGACATAAGTCACATCAAATTGCACTGTGCCCCCTGATACATATCATTATTTCACTTACATTGACAAGTGTTTTAACTGTCACTATTAATGTCACTGTCAGAATGAGTTTGTAATTAAGGCTTGTTTCATGTAATTAAATTCATCCTCTTACTTTCAGTCAGGGACGTGAATCACATAGTGAGAATTTAGGGCTACAGAGTGTTTTTGTTATTCAGAATGAACATGTTATGTAAGGACACTAGTGCTTTGAAAACAGCAATTCAGTTGCTCATAAATTCAAAAAAAGAGATAAAGCTTGAATTTCCTTGATAAATGTAAAGCTATGTTGAATGTGCGTTGCCTGTTCTTTCATCCATTTGGCCTGCGCTTTCATCTCTCCTCACATCAATACGTCCATTCATTCCATTTTATTCATCGTGTGACCTGCGTATAATCACGGCATCAAAGAGATTCTTTTCAGTAAAGGTCTAATCAAAATATTTTCTTTTTTCTCCCTGTGTACAGTGCTAATCGTCATCTGGAAATCACCTTAAGAATCATTCACATTAGATAAGTAAATTTTCAAAGAAAGGAAAAGCAAAACATGTACAAAGATTCTAGTAATAAAAGAGAATTGAAGATTGACTCCCTGGGTATTTCTCCTGTCAGCCATTTAATTTAGTTGAAGAAATTACACAAATCCTTTGGGTGAGGATGTGCATGTGTGTTTATTTATTATTGATTTTTTTCCCCTGCGATAAACTTGTTAACTTTACAGATATTTGCAAGGGGATGAATCTTTCTAAGTTACTGGGAAATGCTGCAATAAAAGGCATGAAGGAATCGTTATTCAGTAAGTCTCCCACACTGTTGATCAGATAGAATACATTATTCACGACCAATATCTTAACTAAAGTCATGAGCCCTACTGTTTGAAGCTTATTGATGATGTTATAAAGTCTATTTTTTTTCATTGTAGTTCATAATCTTAAATTAGCTAATTGGCTTTGTTATGATGATAACTGGATAATTCACTTTCATAAAAGTTGCTCAGCAGCACTGCTGGGATATTCTTGCTGTCACAGTGAGGCAGCTGCATTCAGAGAATTGTCTTTGAGATGGTTGGAAAATTTGACTCGCTATGAACTTTAATCACACTGTTTCAAGTCTGGAGGAAATTAATTAATTTGATAATGACTAAAGTGAAATTAACTGCTTAGAGACAATTCTTCTAATAAAATCCAGTAAAATAATCTGTGGCCTCTTAACATGCACTTGCACAAATAAATTTGAAATTAAAATTATACAATAGATTATAATGATATTGTTCTTTATCTGTAGCTTTATACCGACTCAGTAACAAAGTCTTCCCTGTATGTTCAGATTGATCTTATTTCCAGAAACGGAGTGCACAGGGTGGGGCTGTGCACATCGTGATTCCTAATGGGTGAAATAATTGGTGAAAAGAGACTGGCTTGTCAAAATATTCATTGCGTTGCGAGGCTGAAAAGCGAGAGAATGTGGACCTTCATCGAGAAGCAGGGCTAGCCAGCCAGAGGTAGAAACCAGTTAGAAAAGCAGGCTTCCCCTTGGGCTTTCACATCAACCATCAAACGCTTAGGGTTCATTTGTTAGGTCATGCCATTCACCAATTATTTGGATTTTATGTAAAGATGAAATGATTTTAGTTGGCGGTGGGGAGTTTAAAATGTAATGCATAAATATACTTGACAGGCAATGAGATCTTGCTGGCGAGGCTATTCAGTGGTGTGTTTTGTATGAAGCTTTTATCAAAGGACTAGAAAACCACTGCATGCCCTCAGAAAATAATAATATTCATCCATGAATAAAAAGACAGTATGTCAGATATTTATCTCTTATTTAAAAACTGTGATATTCCATTCAAGAAAATGTATCTCATACTGAAAGTATGATTACATTGATTTAAATTGTTTTGTCAACATTGTATAGTTAATGAGGTTTTTAGCCTTTAAACACTTCATATACAAACCCACTTTATTCAAGGTAAAAAGCTGTTTTATGAAGGAGTCGGTATGTTTAAAAGGATGGTTTATTAGGCTTTTGCCAAAGGTTTATATCATACATAAAAAGCAGACTTGTATTAAATCACACATGGCACATGACCTTTTTGTAAAATGATCGCATTGATGTTTTTAAAGTCAATAAGTCAATTTTACAGTACTTAATTTGATTTAACAACTATGAAAACCTGGACTTTCAGATATTAATGTCCAGTTGAACCAAGCGTTTTAATCCAAAATTTCATTTAAAAAGTAGAAGCTTAATCATGCTATTTAAGAAAAAAAAAAACTTTATTCAACACATTTTTGAGGAATTCCTCAGTTGTTTTATAATAATTTACTTTAGATGTCAGATTTCAATAATGAAGACACATTGCCATGGCATAGGTAAAATCAAGCAAAAATGTTTGACAAAATTGGACCTCTAAAGCCCCTGAAAACTTGGTCTCAAAACTTTTGAACTATGTGACACAATGAGGACCAATCAAGTCAATTTTTTTTTTTCCGATTTCCCAAACTACTCCACTTTACTTTAACACGGCTGTGTGGGTGTGGTTTGTTCAGATTGTTTTTGACAATACCTTTACAACACAAGCAATCAACCCATTGACCTGATTGGTTCATGGCATAATTTTTTTTTTGAGACAACCACTGATAATTTACTTAAATTGCAGTTACTTAAAGGTAATACATGAAAGATTTTAAACATTAATAAAGCAGCTGCTTTGTATGGAAAGGAATACTATCAATGCTAGCCATTCTAGCAAGCAAATGGCCACCATGCAGGCCCACTGAGGGTGTGCTGTGCTCAATGCTGCAAGAGTGAGCACAGCCCCCAAAAAAGTTTTGAAAACACACATTTACCAACCAACAGGAAATAACCTGCTGATGAGATGCGATGCATCCATTTAACCTGTCTGCACAGCAGCAAGATAGATTATATTTGTTTTTGTTTTGTTTTTGGGTTTGGGGAGGCTCATCTTTACACGGGGTAACTTAATTCAGTTGTGCTTCTGTTCATTCAACTGTTCATTCACGTTAAGACTGACTGTAAAACAGTATAAGCCAGGAGTTTGTAAATGGCACATTTTTTGTGCAAATAGTTTTGTTAAACACTGCAACATTGTTTTCTCAAATCTTTTATTTGATGCCACAAAAGTAGATGCAACTTTTGCTTT
This sequence comes from Scophthalmus maximus, assembly GCF_022379125.1. Classification (NCBI taxonomy): domain Eukaryota; kingdom Metazoa; phylum Chordata; class Actinopteri; order Pleuronectiformes; family Scophthalmidae; genus Scophthalmus; species Scophthalmus maximus. The sequence continues at coordinate 1,832,679 of NC_061530.1, forward strand.
GTGTATTCCAACTTAAAAATGATTTACTGTTTTTAGTGTGTGTTTTTAGAATTATCAAATCACAAAGTTCACTTTTCTTGCCGTAAAATCTACCTGAATCTTTTTGTAGTGTCAGATATTTGTCCATTTTCATTTCATATTTTGACTCATCTTTACATTAAGGCACTATATGATCTTCGTATCATCAGGGTCAAAGCAGTCTTTTGCACTTTTGTCCACACTCGGTGCACTGCTCAGAGACTCAGTGAGATAGGGATTGCTTTGATATCCATCCATTGGTGTCCTTTATATTCCCTGCGGCCATCAGCAAGCTTATTATCATGTCCCTGTCTGCTTTGCTTCACTCTGTCTTCGTAGCAAACAGGTCTAATTGTGTCTTGTAGCTGCAGGCTAAGAACGGAGGGGGGTAAGGGTGGGTTTAGATGAGTGATACTCAGTTATGTAAATGGCTGAATAATATGGCCCCAGCATTTGTGGTGGAACTCTTATCTCTCAGCAGTAATCTAAGCCATGGGGGGCGCGGCAGTATGCATCATCTCCCATCAATGATCCTCTCCACCGGTTGATATTTTGTTCAGTTCTACAGCGGTTATTGATAAAACACTTTAATACAACCCCCGACTCCCTTTCCTGGCTGCCCTCTTCAATTGCTACAGCACTTTATTGTAATATCACAGCATGGTCTTTGTTGTGTCTTTATTTACTTATACTGGCTGTTGATCTAAGGTATTTTATTTCTACTTTCCTACATGGATCTCTGCTGCTCTCTCAGGAGCCCGTGATGGTTCGATCCAGTCAGATGCCAGCAGCAGTCCTTTAGAGCAGAGTCAACTGGGCCAGTCTCACCCAGGATACCCAATGGGTCCGCAGGTGAGTGAAAGCATCAGTCTTAAATTTAACCCAAACTTACAACACTTTTGTTTGTTTAGTCAGTAATGATGTTTATTAATTAAGACATTTGTATGGTTAACAATTGTTCTGCTACATTAGGTATGTATAGCCAAGATAAACAATCCCATATCAGATGAAATAATAATACATTTGTTATTTATTATCTATTTGCCTGACAGTTGGTCAGACAGCTCATCTACTTATAAAGCTCTTGCAAACTTTGCTTCAAATTTTAAGCATTTCTCTATAACATTAAAGCCCCAGTGTGTAAGTTTTGTACTTTTCTGGCGGCATCTGCTGGTAAAGTTGCAAACCGCAACCAACTGAGCACCAGGCAGGGGACGCTTTATGGGCCACCGCTAATTTCATTTCTGGTTACCCGCAGCGCTGGAAATTCAAGGCGAATGCACGTATTCTCGACCGTTTTCTGCAAGCATATGTAATGCGCTTCCAAGGTATAATGTAACATTAAACCTTGGAACTCGGACCCCGGAAGTCGGGGGGGTGATTTTCCCGACCTCCCGAGTCGCAGTGGAACTGGAACGCGGCACAACAAACATGGCGACATAGCAAACATGTCAACTTAAATGGAGGCCTGGTCCCCCTAGTGTAATTATAGGTAACTCATTCAAAGTTGACGAAAAAACATGGGTTCTTTGTTGTAGGTTACTATATATATGAACACACAATTATGGACAATATATTCAATTTCTGTGAAAAAATTATTCTAAATATTACACACTGTAGCTTTAAATAATCGTTAGAATCAGTAGGTATCAGATTCAAACATTGCAAAAGCCTTATTGCAAACCGGGGTAAGAGCACAGAGTAAAAAGAAACAAATTCAAATAGAGTTAGTGTGTTTAAATGACATTATTTGTCAGTTTTGCTGACAATAGTTTCTTGACCAACATATTTACTTTTTTTGTCACATATTTACAATTTTTTTATATCTAAGGATCATGCTTTTTTCCTATAAAGGTTTATTATAAAGCAACTCCTGCTTCTGGAAACAGGATCTCTTGTTGGGTAGTCATTGGTTACTGCAAGTTCTTCCAAATGTATCTTTTCTTTTTGGACAGCCCCTTGCAGGGATTAAAGCAAAAGATAAATAAATAAATAACTTGCAGCGGGTTAAAACACACTGCATTGCATTATTTCTTTCTCATTACAAGTTTACTCACTATGACCCATGTTCAGGCCTTGTAGCTCATTCTGCAAATATTTCTCAGCTCATTTGGAGGTCAGTATTTGCTATAACAATCAGACATTCTGCACAAATTTAAATTGGTAATTATAACTACTGGCTAAGTAGCCAACACTGTAGGGGGAAATCATGTACATTGACAGCCCCATTAAAAAGTTGACTTATGAACAAACTGCAACAATAAACAAAATTGTACAACGTTTATGTTTTATGTTTGTTTGAGAAAGATTTTATATATGTACTCTGCTGTAAAAAGTTGTAAAGAGCAACGAGTGAACTCTGGAGAATGTCCGTAGCATTGCGTCCGGACAGTCTCCGGAGTTTACCATTCACATATAACGAATGCAGCAGGAGATTGTCCCAGTCCGATGCATTCACAACAGTAGGATAATCTCCAGAGCATTCTGTGGCGTCTTTGGAGAAGCAGGAGGCTCTGATAACTCTGTGGCGGTGTTTTTGTTTGCAGTCATCACGCCCACTCACTCGCTGTGAATTCTCCGGAGATTTTCCTGGTGTATTCTGGGTTCACTAGGACATGCTCAGAGATTTGACCTGGGGGCTGACAGGAGTAACTATGGAAAATGTCCAGAGGTGCAGACATTTGCACTCTCACATACAGCCCCTTCCAGAGAAGTTCAGGACAGTGTCCAAAGTTCAGTGCATGTCTGAAAGTAGCTTAAGTCTAACCCTAACCCCTAATGACGTCACCCATTGACATAACAAGGGCAAAACATGAAATGAGACGAACAACCTTTGCAGTGATTACTCTGTCCATGCTAACCTTAAGCAAACACGCGGTCACTCAAAAAAAGCAGGACTGCACCAATTGATTTTTTTTTTTTCAACCAAATGGTCGCAACAAAGAATTTGATTATATGTTAGGAAACTGGTTCTGGGTTCTGTCCTCCTTAAAATTATACTATCAACTGCACTACTCTCATACATAGACTCTGTAATGTAACTGACAGAAATATGTTTTAATGATGGAAACTTGAATCCCTGTCCTTGTCTAACTGACTTCACACCTCTGAAAACTGCCATTTTTCTTCCTGCAGTAGCAACGCTGCTCTCTATTTTTGATGAAAATTGCGAATAGAATGAAAATACTAAAAGAAACCAAACTATGATAGTGCAGTATGAATGATTATAAAGATTGATGACTAATTCTGCTCTGTTAATCATGTTATTTTGATGCTGATCATCTGATGATAATGAGAGAGAGATTAAGGTGTCTGCATGAATGTCAATAATCACTTACTCAATCAATTACTAAAATTATTTCAGGGTATTTAAGTAGCTGGGTGTAACATAACATATAACACTGTCACTGACTGCTACAACAATAATTATTTTCAGCTAAAGTGTAAAATTACAATGTTATTTGTCATCACACATCATCTTCAAATGTAATTGAGCTGTGGCACTAATGAGCAGACAATACAGGCCTTGTCATAACAAGCAGAGGAGCAAAGAGCCCAAGCCTGCAGCTCTGTTAATAGCTCAATCAGGCATTGTCCTATCTGATTGGATTTATTGGCCTGATCGCTCACCAATGTTTAATGAACATCCATCTCATTAGTGCTGCTCAATGTCAACTCTTAACACGCTCACATGCACATGCACATACACACACACACACACACACACACACACACAAACACACACACAAACACACACGTAGTGTCAGGTTTCCTCCATCCTCTTTAATAAGCCCATTCCCCTTGCAAATAGTGTTACTCAATGACAGTCAATCCTCATCAGGATAAACGAAAGAGGAAACATGAGAGGGAAGATCCTCCGTTTTGTTGGGTAGGTTTACAGGGTGATAAATCCCTGGTGAAAGAGTCAATCTGCTGCAAGTGGAGATAAAGAATGAGCTTAATTATAAGCACTTCTCTGATAACTTATACCCTGGATGGTCAAAGTCACTGTTTTGATAATTGAAAAGAAATAAACACAGAAGGGAAAGCATCTCGAGCAGCCAACGTTAAGAGTCTGAGCCTCAGCAGGCGGCTCTCAACAGTCACCATCTAATATATTAATGCTGTCAGTACAGTCTCTGTGAAGCTAACACTTTTCAGAAACAAAGGCGCTCCGCATGCCATACCCAATTCTCTTGTTCCAGGATCAATATGTTTTGATAGATTCTCGCTCCAGAGCCGGATATTGTTCGAACAACCATTATCCAATGGTAGTTTACTCAACATGAATCCACCTTCCTTCTGTTTCCCGCTTGCAGTTAGGATGACAAAAGTCTGCTATCTGGGTGATTATGGGCAATTTCTCAGTGCCAGAGCTGCCAAGCAGATAGAATATCCTATTCTCCCCTGATGGGCAGAGAGGCTGGGTACCACATCCTGCCCTGAATGGGGCGGTTTCCCATCCAGAGCCCAACACACACCCAGTTCTGTGAGTCTGTGTGGCCCCTAGGAGACCACTTCTCAACACTCAGCTGTCAGGCCTGCCAAGCACTGTACAGCAGCTTTCCACCAGCACCTATGGAGAGGACGAGTGAGAGCATCAGGCGAGAAAGCAGAAGGGGGAACTGCTTGTAAATCTAGATGAGTGATACTGGGGATTCATGTAGTGAAAGCTTTTTGTGTGGCTGCAGAGTTGAGTTAATTATGTTCACCCTAAATTTATTTTAATCTCTGATTTTGATATGTGCATGTACATTGTTTTCCCCTCAGATCAAGACTATAATCACTCGAAAACTGGCACAACAAACAGCCTAAAGACCTAGAGCTTTACAAAATCTCCAAAGTGGTTTCTCTTGGCAGCTGCCTATGTGTGTAACAGCTGCGTGCTTCTCCAAAGCTGCCTGTAATGATAAATAAATCAGGGGTACATCTGATAATTGCAGAATTGTGTTTTAATGTTATTCCCTTCTATGTGAGACGGTCTTTGCTGTCAATCTCTGCAATCTCATTTTGTTTGGCTCAGAGATGAAATGTTCAAAGAGTGTCTTTGATTATATGCTGTTTGGATTTAAGATTAAATTTAGTTCAAAACGCGAGATTAAACATATGTCACTTGTAGCTAACAAAGGCATCGTCTTTGTTGTTGTCCTTTGAGGATTTTTTGAGCTCTCAAATTATTCATTAATTTTTTAACATTAATGGCAAATGTCATTTTGAATGCTCTCAGAATCATCAGATATTGTCATTGCTTATGCACTGTTGTTGTATATGAAAGGAAATGTTGAGAGTGACTAATCCTATACAATGTGTGTGAATACTCTTGCCAGCAACAATCCACTTTCTGTGCTTTTTTTATTCCTTTAAAAGCTTAGAAACACAAACAGGTATTAATTTGTCTTTCAGTCCAGATATTTCGCGCTTTGTGGCTTTAAACCCATGTGACCTGTACCTCTTAAACAGTGATCGCATGTGTGTCGGAGTGAGTGCAGGCGTTCTGCACCATACATGGTTATCACAGTGACACGCCTGTCACCTAGGAGCACCAGGGTTGGGAGTATGGTGGGCTCTTCACACCAGCTGAAGACACACCATGCAAAACAGAAGCAGATAGCTGACAATTGGAGTTAAAGGCTTGTGAACTTAAGTCACAGTGGAGGAGTCAACACAGTACTTGCCTAGCAACATTTAAAGGCTGCCCTAACTGTGGACACAACCCTGACAATGTACTTTTATTAGTTTCATTCCAAACAATTTCAATTCAATGTTTAAAGAGTAATTCTGTTGGTTTTTGCAGCATATTCCACATCTTCCATGTCGTACTGCCTGTGTAAATTCAGTTTGAAATGCTCCAATGCAGACGTAATTTGAAAAAAAGGTTTTATGTGAATAAATTAACTCTCGTTCCGAGTGTATTCATGGAGATTGTGGCACAAACCCACGTCTGGCTCTCAATGATATATGTGGTTGTGTAATTCCAAACCCACTTCTTCGGAGAATGCATTTGAAGAGATTTTCTTCTGTACAAAATATCTCTGAGCGATACAACTGATAACATATCTTTTCCTCTATGTGTATGACTGCACATATTCCACTTTAACTAATATGAATGAATGGGTACATGAAAGGGTGAGTGATGTGTTATATCCCTCATCAAAAGAGTAAAGTACTGCCACTTTTATTTACAGTACCTTGTATTTCAGGCACATTTCCGAGGGAAATGTTCAGCGGGATGAGCCATAAATCACTCTGCATCTTTGTGAAAGAGAAGTTCTCAGCTCTTTCACAAAGGTTTAATTTGATCTCCGTCAGTACCAACGGCACTGTGTTTTCACTCTCAGTCTGTGACACAGCAAAGAACAGAATCCAACTGCAAAACAACTGTATTCATCAAAATACACTCTTTAGTCACACATTCACACTGGTGACTGCTTTATTACATGTCTCAATTAAACGTCTCAGGACATAATGTAGTGTGAATATTCATCAGTTAAATGTGATGTCATTCTGATGTAATACAAGTGTTATGCAGCACACACAAGAAGAACTGGGCAATAATTCAATACTATCCTTTATGGACTACAGAGGAATCTAATCATGTTATCATTACACAACATTCTGCTGTTTTAGACTGATTCTGAGTTAGCTGTAATAAAAGACTAACAACATTAGTTTTTATATTATACATGAAGATTGGGTGTAATCCTAATATAAGAACATAGTGTATAAGTTATCTTTTTTTATTTTTTTTATTAATTTTCCATATTTTCATATGTCAGAATTGAATATACATATGTCCTATATATACAGTAAGTCTGTGTTGCACAGTATCCAGCGTTACTGGTGTTGTGCATTCCAAAGAGTAAAAAGGTGTAACTTTAACCTGCTACATTACCTAAAATAAAAAAAATTAAGTATCTAACGGACACATAAAAAAATGAAAATGAATTGAATATTTAAATTAAATACGCTTTAGACTTTCATTTGCAGTAGTGTGTTCAAAGTGTGTGATGTTAGAGAATTGACTCTTTGTATTTGCTTTTATTATAAAAACCTACAGTATCTACCCCAAAATAAGCAATCTGAAGTAACTTAATGTGCAGGTGACATATGAGAAGAAAATGAAATCATATAAAGCTAAAAACTTCCAAGATGACACAATAAATCCTATTACTAATGACTTTTTTAACAAGCCTGCTGATAACATTACAGATGGTGTTTTGATAATATAAGGCATTCTATATATCTTCATGTGTGTTTTGTGTGTGTGTCCTACAGTCTCTTCTGGTGGCACAGCAGCTGGCCAGTGCAGTGGGTGGCGTGATGTCTGGGGCAGCGCCAGGAATGAACCAGCCCATCCTCATCCCGTTCAACGCAGGTGGACACTTGGGTGGGCAACAGGGCCTGGTCCTCTCCCTCCCCACCGCCAACATTCAGAGCCTGGTGGCTGCTGCTGCTGCAGGGGGCATCATGACACTCCCCCTCCAGAACCTGCAAGGTAAGAGGGGTACAAGGGGCACAGTGGACAGTCAGCTTCAGACAAAAGAACTCATTTGTGTCACAAAGCAAGTATTGTGTCTTAATTTTTGTACTTCCCTACTCACACGTTCTATTTTGAGTATGTAGAAGCTGATGGATGTTCAAAAGAGATACCAATATTTTAAATCCATTGTTGCATAGCCATGTCAAACTGTTGTTTCTATGTATTATATATGATTATTCATAGAACACGAGGCACCATATTCACCAACACTATTATCAATAAAGATAACAAATATTGGTATCAATACAATTTTCTTATGCTTTCCACACTGTGCGACATAGAAAAGATTTTTGTTTTCCCTTTAATAAAAATACTTTACAATGGTTCTGTGCTGGTCGGAATCCTTCGGGGTTTGTATCCCAAAAAGCAGCTATCCTAAACTTGCCCAGAGGAACAACCATATTAATTACAGGTCAATGTTTTGCAGTGCAGCGCAAAAGCACTTTATGCCTCCTTTCTGTGCATAAGAGTGCACCGTACTTTACTTTTTTTTATCTCCTTTCCACCTCATCTGTCCATCCACATGGCTGTGCTTATTCCTGCCTTTTAAACTTTAATGCCCAAGTGTTCTCTTTTGATCATAGTTGTAAATGGTTTTCATTTTAATGTTTAAAACAGTGTCTCTTTTATACCATTAGATAGAGGGATGGATGGGGAAACAGTCAGTTATAAATCTTGGATGAGAGAGCCACACTAATGTAAAAAGATGCCAGGCTACTTGTAAACCAGTGTGTTTTTAGGATGGAGATTACAATAATGACAGTGCAGCACAAAGTGCAGGGAAGGCTCCCTTCATGTGTGGAAATGGATAGACAGATGCCCTGAGTGAGGAAATGTGGAGGTAGAAGCCTAATGGACACAAACATGCATAAATAACAGCAGCCATCGCTGTGGGTAGACCTTTTAATAAACCCGCATCTATCCAGCGAGCCCTTCAATGTATCCGTCAGTAGTGAATGATAATGGGCCCAGCAGGCCCGTCTCACACTTCAACGGTCTTCCTCCTAGTGCATGAGGGTTACCCAGAGGCTTCAGTGATCTGATGAACTGATCGACAAACACATTGTCAGGGTGTCCGAATGCCAAAACAAACACCTCTCAGTCATCCTTATTGTCCACTGCCAAACAAACCAACAGTCTGGAATCCAATGTCCTGATAAAATTCCCCATCCATGAGAGATAGTGAAAAAAAACTGTTGTGGAGAAATGCCTCTGTGGCAGATCTTTTTTTAAGCGGGTGGACTGACAGACTGCCTGTTCGCACGTCCTCTTATCTGAGGGGGATGCATTGAAGGGACCTCCATGGACAGAAAGTGACACAAGTCACGAGTGAAGCTAAATGTCTTGACTGTGTCCGGGCCCCTCTGGCCACACAGCGGTCCTCCACTCTGCCCTGTCTGAGTTCATCACAGCTCCTCTGAATGAGGCCTGCTGGCACAGCACCTCTGTCAGACAACTGCAACTCTGGCCTCTGCCCCTGCGTCCCCCTCGCTTTCCCCTACCAGCTCCTCTTGGTCTCCAGGCCTGATTAATCACACATACGATACAGTACAACGCTGTCGCTGGGGAGCAGTCAGCTCATTTCATGACCTCAGGAGAAAGTGTGCTTTACAGCACTCACGCTGCGAGCTAATTAGTGTCAGATCAGACGCAAGACAACTGTGAGACACAGTAATGAGACTCCAGGAGGAGCCCGGGATAGGGTTGTGTTTAAATGTAATGAAGCGCCTAATGACCAACTAATAAGGCTGTTTGTCTTGTGGAATGGGTGGTTAAGGGTGGGGGAACTTCGTACTTAACATGAGTGTCAGCATGTCGGTAGTCCAGTAGTGCTCAGATTTAGGTATATCAGTTATATTGAATGAAGAAAATTGAATTAAATGACAACAATGAAAACAGCATCATTGATCGCAGTGTTTATCTTGCTAATCAAAGCTGGCTCTTTAAAAGTTTATTTTGACAGAAGGGGAACATGCTGGACTTCTGCAAGCCTTTGGCAGGCAGCTTTCAGACTGTGATGAATAACTATCACTGTAATGGGGCTGTGCTATAGAGTTGGAGCGGTTGCTTAAATAAAACTGAGGAGCATCTTGTGGCAGACTCAGTAAACACAGGCACCAGTGTAACTGGTTATTTGTCAGAATGATTTATGCCCGCATACATGCAGTAAAAACAAATTCCTAATGAAACTAAACAAGGGAGAAAGTTATCTTTTGTGACAAAGTGCACACAATTCTAGCTGACTTCAGAAAGGCAAAAACTAGGTTGGGTCATGCTAGAGGTCTGTGTATATGACAGATCATATGAATAAAAAAAAATCATACATGATTTTCACAGTATGTGTTACTGATGCAGACAAAACAGATACAGATTTTTGTTGTTAGATGTATGATGCTAACTTGTGGCTGCATTTTTAATAGGTTTTCATTTCACATTATTTTATACGAAGCATGGCATGATTACCATACTTGTAAAAAGTAGTTGTATCAAAGCACTGTACATGTAATGCTCAATGGGAGGAAGCAGAACAAAGTCTCATCTTTCTACTCTCTTCTCTGTGACTCACTCAAAAGTAATGCAAGAAGCTAGTTTACCGGAGCGCTCTCATATTAATAAGCATATCCCATCTTATTTGTTCTCAGCAGAAAGCCATGCAGCGCAGCACATCAGAGAGTTGAGTTCTAATGGTGCGGTGAGAGCATTGTTCTTCTGTACTCGTCCGCAGGAAACACAAAACAGCACTCAGGCATCCCGATAAAGGTCGGCATCCCCCTCACCTGCAGTAATGAGACCCGGTGTCAGTGCCAATCAAAGGCATGTCTGTCGTTTTGATGAAAATGCTCAGCAGTGTTGTTTGCAGGTTGCAGTTTTTTGGCATGATACATATTAGGGAAATCACTCTGCTCATTACACCAACAAAGAGTGGGCTCCAAGGGGGAGAGCCAAGTGTTTGCACACTAGTTAAACACATCAGACTTCATCTCTTCTGCCTCAGCTGACTGTTGCTCCTTTTAGAGGTTATCTCACTGGGCCATGCCACTGACTTAACTCCGCTCTGTTGTGGGAATGTTTCCCTGTCTCTTTAGCCATTATAGTATCCTAGTTTGTAGCCAAACTAGATGCTCATTGAGGGATTCTTCTCGCCATATGTCGAATCTTTTTGGGTTTAGAATAGAGATGGGTTATCGTTTGTGTGCACATTGTGAGTACATTATGAGGACCCAGTGTAAGAAGTCCATGTTTCCTCACATCAACATCTGCCATTTTAACACAATAGAGGGCCTGCTCCATCCCTTCTCCCTTATCGCTGTTTAATTTGAAGTGTTCTCAAGCTGTATGTATTCCACGTCGTCCTTTAATGATTTAACTTTGCTGTGGTTGTAAGATGGCTCGCAGGGGAGAGAGCTGCATTAAATAAATAACAGTGATAAAATGTAGACCTCATACATTTCAGAGCTAATGCAACTAACGGTGCAATAGGAGCAGCTGCACACAGTCCTGGAGCGGTAATTTGATTGATTTGTTGTGACAGCAGCCAAATAATTGATAGTGAGGGGTGCTGCTGGAGATGAAGCTCAGGCGGAGGCAGGTTCGCCAGGCAGTCCCAACAGATATGGCACCCGGTTTCTCATCCCTGCCATTGATATCTGCCAGTGGTTTATTGTTTGTCTTCAACAAGCAGCTTGAAAGCGTGGGGGGTTACTGCCTTTGTGACAGTTTGGCGACGGGAATAAGGGGAAAAAAATCACCAATCAAAATGTACAGAGGAAGGATAAGAGGGTTATAATCAAACACAAAAATTTAGTCAGGCTGACATGCAGGTTTACTGTACATGCAGGTATGAACACAGAGACTCTCTCCCATGAGACTCGTGATTTATACTGATGTCGTTTTTGAAGCTGAGATGTGAGTAAATTTTACCCCCTGGTGTTTCACTTGTTGCAGACATGCTAATGATTTGTTCTGAATTCAAGTTACATATAATTCCTAATTGCAGAAAAACAACTTTACAAATAATGCATATTGTATCTGATTATAAAAAAAAGATTTTTTAAATATATGCATGTCAATATTTATCTTTGTTTTCTGCCTGGTATTGCTGTTTGACCTGCTGGGTTTTGACTCATGTTTTGTATCTTGTGGATGGTGGCAGTGTCCTTCTGGCTCAGTCATATGAAAGGACAGCACGCAGCCAGAGCCTGAAATAGAAAGAAAGAAAAGAAAAGGAGGAAAAGAAAAAAAAGAAGGGAGGTGGACAATAATATTGTTAATTAGATGTGGCTGTGTCTGCTCATTCATAGCAAACCCTGACATCTGCCCTCACTGGTAAAAACTAAGGGAGTTTTTTTTGCAAACCTTTGCAAACACAGTCTACAAAATAGTCTATCCACATTCATAATGCATTTATTTAAATACATTTTGTTGTAATGTATAAGGAGGGCGTAGTTTTCTGAATTAGAAGTTTAAATTCCAAAATGAGCAGTTTTCAAAATCATGAATTATTAGAAACATGCAAAATTATTCCATTATAATCCACCTGTTTTTTGAATTCCCTCGGCTCCTGAGCTTGCTCTATGCTTAGTGTAAGTAAAGTTTTAAATGTGAGACATGCTTATTATTGTGTCCATTCAACCAAATTAACAGTTTATCATTGAACATACTACAAATTACGTAGTGGTGGCGTTTTTTAATCAAACCTCAAATATTTAAACCTGATAGCCTTGATAAATATTCAGAATTTAAATTGCATATATGGATTAAGTTTCCCCATAGATTATCTACAATCAATAGAGTTCATTTTTTCATCATCACATAATCAGTCTGCTGTTCCCTTGAGATAGATCTGTCGATCACAACTCTGAGGTTTCAATAAACGAGTATTGAGTGTGATATAAATTACAGTACATAAAAGTGTATTGTTTTTGTGATATTTCAACACTTGTAAATTGCTTCCAGTAAATGCCTTGACCACTTGGCCCCGGAGTTGTTTTGCAGAAATTACATCTCACATTTGTCCTCCTTTTTCGGCCAGAATGTTTCCGAAAGATTTGCGAAAGGTCTGCCATATTGCTGAGGTGCAATTCAGAAGCTTTCAGCAACAATCTGTAGTCAAGCATTTTAAATGAAAATTGATTTGTGATTTACATGGTCAGTGAGGGGAAACTGAACTTATGAAATGTTGTATATGAAATATTAGACAAGGTGCAGTGGGAGAGAGCAGACAGAGATGGTAATCTTGTAGAACTGGAATTCCCGCCTGGCAGAACTGGGTGACATTTTACATTTATCTGTGTTTTGCATGAGTTGTAATGTTAATGGTAATTTTATGGGACTGAACTGGAATAAAAATGGTGTTATCGCCAATTGCTTCAAATGCAGAATTGTGTAAAGGAGCACAGCTGCATCCTTCATTTCCTATTCCCTAGTAATTTGAGTTATTGTATGATCTGTCCTCTGTGTTTGTGCAGCCTGCCTTTATCAGTGCGTTCTAAAAAGAGCACATTATGTCACATATCTTTACAATATGATGAAGTACACACATTGTTGTGTTTTGATATTAGATATTAAATGCCAGATCTGTTTGTAACTCACAATGTGTCTCAGCTCGGTAAATTCATTTTTGTTCATGTTTTCTTGTAAATTCACAAATCACAGGGACTTAAACTAGATGTTAATGTAAAAAACACATGGCAACTTTTATGTGTAGAGGAACGTTGTATTATAAATAATCAACTTGAAGTGAAGTAAGTATATCGAATCTGTGAAACCTTGAGCTTAAAAGTACTGTATTTGCGGTTTCATTTTGATTTATCCTCAATCCAATGGAGCATAATATAAGATCATAATGTAAACTAACACATTATCAATGTTGATCTATCATACACTTAATAATACAAGGAAATCACTGTAGTATCACACTCTAATCAATACTACTTACACTCAGCCCATACCTTGTGCAGTGAACATTTCCTATTCCCACTCTGGCATTGCACAACATGAATGGATTTCATAGAGCTGGCGCTTCCATGTTTGAAAGAGAAAAGAACCAGAGAAGAACAAACAAAGTGATCCTGCAGCAGCAGCATCAGATAGGCTGTGGGGGTCTGGAAGTCAACTTGGATCACACAGAGGTCATTTTTAAATACAGCTCTCCACTTCCCTGTGTGTGAACCAAAGAGTCTGTTGTGGCATTTGTCAGCAGATGGTATAGAACCAAACTCCTCATCAGTGGGGACGTCTTAGCCACTGCTAAAAGCTATCTGTGGTCTGCTGACCAGGGCCTAATTACCTTAATTAATGGCCAGGGTATCTGGGGGCCAGATTTGTGAGGGCTTTTATCAGTATCAGTGCAGCCTAAAAGGTCCCGCAGGAGGCCTTAGTAGTGTGTAGGCCCCACGGGTGCTATTTCTGGACTAACTGCAGACACATCACAGATGGATCCTGTGGCAGAGAGCTTGAAGAGAGCTATCTGTTACTTACATATCATAAGAACACTAAATACATCTCACAAAAAGGTTTTTTTCTACTTTTCTCTCATACACAAAAGCCCGTCTCCTGTCACTGCTGTGATTCACAATGACAAATTAGACTTTTTAATCTTCACCTTTTTTCCGCAGACTATTGGGGGGTTGTTCAGTGGGCTCTCACTGTGAAATTAGCCCTTTTACTTTCATTTTCCAGCTGCAATGAAATGGTTAAAAGTCACAGATCAGCCAGTATGAAAATAGAACTGATTCAACAAAATCTTCTGCTTTCCCTTGCTTGCTCCTCAACCATCCAGAAAAAAACCCTCCCCCAATATCGCTCAACCCCAATCCCCCCCTTTTTGTTCTCTGCTATCCCATCCTAACCCCCTCCCCCAGCCCCGTCAGGCACCTTGTCTGCATCTGAGGAAGGCTTGTAAGTTTCACGAGCATACATTTCATTTGATGATATATTGTCCTGGTGCTGAATTTCATTTACTGCCGCTGCCCTTTGCTGAACCTGTTGCTAGTCAGTGAGCACGATAAGCGTATAAGTAGCATGCTACTTCATTCATCATACATCGTTCTGGGCTCTCAAATATCTCATATGCTATTCAGGAAGAAACTACTAAACTGGCACAAAGGATCCCACTAGGATCAGCTGAGGTACCATTAAACACTGTGTACAAAATAGAACACAATTAGTCTTTGTTATCAAAAAGCTATTTCAGTGTTGCATCTACAAAACATTAGCCTTCATTTCATGGTGTACACGTTGTTTATGTAGGGGTGGAGGGGGGGGGGGGGGTATTTCTCAAGTGCAGTGCTCATGTTGTACATAATTCTATTCACATTGCATTTTGAATGCATGCATTTTGAAATCATTTTTTTCCCTCAACCATAGTGGCTGCTCTGTGTTGTATTAAACAGCATTAATAATCACAAGAGGCTCAGTGTCACTCAGAAGTCTCCACATCACTAAGGCAGACAGTGTTGTGCTGCTGGGCATGTTGTGCTGTGTGAAAGTGCTTACACGCTCCCTCAGACAACCAAAGGGAATAATTAAAGACAGAAGATGGAGGCAGAAGAATGGAAAGCAAATCCCATTGTTTGGGGTTATTTCATCCCACTGAATTTCTTTTTCTCACTTTCTTTCGCTCTCTTCTCACATTCCCCCCAAATGCACTGTGGGTATGTGGCACACTATCAAAAGCATATGTAAGCGAAGCAGCGTAGAACAAAAGCTCTATGATGTCCTCCTCATGCCCACATTGTCTTTTGATTATTCTTTATTATCATTTTATATCTGTGTAAGTTGGAAAGGAAGGGAAGGCTTAATAACCTAATAATATACAATACTGTATCGCTCCGAAAGCACAAGATGTGTTTTGGATGGTTGGAAAACAAGGTTGCTTGTTCTTTATTTGTTCTTATTTTCCCTGATGACTTAATTTCTTCAAGCCCGCAATATCCAAATTGTTACAAAAATAATCCACAATGAAATTCAAATTTAAGGTGAACTAGACTGTTCCACTCCATTTCTAGAGCAGTAAATGAAGCCCCTCAATCTCTCCTAGCTTTTACAGTCATTCAGAGGCACTCAGTCATCTCCGTGCATCAGGCCCGCAATATTAATATATTTTTACACCCACTGGAACAGCCGCATGAACATAAATTTTGCATGAGGCTTTTACTCGCGGCCTCCGCTTTGGTCTGACAACACATGATGGGACCATGAACACGCTGTAATAACCCAGTCTGGCCTGCTGAGCAGACAGACGCTTTTTTGAGAAGAGAAAGGGGGGTGTCCAACACCTTTTATACTCCAAAGGACAAATGTCGGACCTCTTACTGAAATTTTTTTTTTTAATATAGATAATGTAATTATTTAAATATTGATTATATATATGTATATATATATAACTAATTTCACTGATTAACAAACCCTTTTAGCGGTTTAATGATGGTTTAAGGGAAACCTGTGCACTCCCAGCCACCCAAACACATGGTTTTGCCCCACAGGTCAGTTTTAAAAGGCAGAAAAAGTCAATAAGAAAAACAATTGCGACACATTCTCTGAAAGGAATATCATTTTGTGAAAATAAACTAGAGCTCACTTTGCTTGGGACCCCCTGGAACTTTCTGAAGGGCGTTTGGAGGACCCAGGACAACAATTTAGAAATCAATAAGCAACACAAAAAGGGCAACATTATCAAGTACACAGGGATTTTCTTGTATATGTAACATCTCCATGGAGAGGATTTGATTCTTTGAAACGCTTCCCTTAGAGTGAGAACTCTAGCTTGATATTGCCTTGCATCACAAAATGAAAGCATTATCTCTGGAGTGATGTGGTTTAGTTTCTAAAATCCTGCGGCTCCGCGACTCAACTCAAATCTTAACTGTTGACATATATATAAATATATATATATTTTTATGTTTTTTTACATGGTTGCTGAGTTCCTCCTGCAGCAGGACTGAAACTCTGATATTGCCTGCTGTAGCTCTGAGTCATGTTTTTATTCAGCAGTTCACTAATTCTTTAACATTTCATTCCCTCTGCTTATTGCTGCCATTGACAAGGTAGGAATCTATTCTCCATTACTTTAACATGATTGTAGATTGTATGGACTTGATTTTAAGGTTGTATAACTAAAAAAATTACTTTGTTTTTTATCTTTAGATGATGAAAGTCCACCTTTACTTGTGTTCAAATATTGAAATATTCAAGACAATACAGTTATACAGAGTATGTTAACTACACATCAAGTATTTACATGATACATGGTGGAAAGAAACAAAGTAAAATCCCTCAAGTTCAATATTTGTATTTCATATATCATATCAACTATGTACTTTTTGACTTCCTTTTAGAGATAGGATATATTTCTTTTTACTTACAGATTAATAATTAATTAATTTTAAATTTGATATTAATAGATTAAGCTATCTAAGTGTAAATGAACTAAAATGTATTCAGCATTTACAGAGGACATTGTCACTGCAGGACTATTACATGTAATGGAGTATTTTTTTATTGCAACAATCCTCCTTCTACTTGAGAAAAGGATCTGAATACTTTCTCCACTACTGGTGATGAGCCTGTTAATTGACAAGTTGCTAATGAGTGTCATGAAATATTACTTACTGAACGATTTTGTTATGAAGCCATCCCCAAATACATTTTTTTCCTTTTCTGTCTGTTTTTACAAATGACTTTGGATTTTAGCAACTTGTGAAGGTTTTGTAACAGTTTCTAGACTTAACGCTACATTCTGTAATACTTAGAAGAACTTATTCACAGAAATTGAACCCGAGGTCCGTGTAAGTCTCCATGTTTGCTAAGTCGTGTTAAATAAGGTTGCACAAAACGTATGAATACGTTGCATTCGCGTTGAATTTTCAGTGCTGCTGGAAACCACAAATGGAATCAGCGGTGCACCACCAGAAAGTGTCCCTGCCGGGTGCTCAGTTGGTTGCAGTTTGCAACTTTACCACCAGATGCTGCCAGAAAATTACAAAAATTACACACTGGGGCTTTAAGAATTAATCACAAATATAACATTATTGACAGATTGATCATTACTGAAAATGACCAGTGTTTTGTTACACAGAGAAGCATTATCAAATGATCAACAGTGAAAAGAGTTCACAGTGAGCTAAAGAAGTGAGTCCAGAAACAGTCATGTTATCCAATTCATCAGGTTACGCGTGCTCCGATCTAATCCACAGAGTAAAAATGACCTTCCTTTCACCACCTTTATAATTACTAGATCTCATAGAGTCTAAATCTCCCTACCTCCAGTGGAGTAATTATTGATGTGACTCACTGAAAAGGCAATTGAGACGGTGGTTTATGGACTCCCATAGTGGAACGTGAGGCAGAGCAGTAATGGGGAACTTGTTTGTTCCCTCTCACCTCTCTTGTTAAAGAATCACAGCTGTGTTTATACAAGAGCAGTTTCTAAAAATACATGGTGGGTCATATTCAACAGTATAATTCACTCAAGGTGGTGCACATATTTCAATGGCAACTATGAGACACAATATTTACTTTTCTGACACAAAAGTAAGTGTAGATTTTAATCATTCCTGTGAACTCAATTGATTTTTTTCAAGTTTTTTTAATCTTTTTTTTCCTTATTTGATGCCCAAGAAACTTCAATTCCTGCAGCATGAGGTGATCATCTCAGCCTTCTTTTGACCATACTTTTGGAGCACACATAGTTTGAGTGAAATATAGTCAAAGTTCTTCAGTGTAGATGTGATTTCTGTCGCGCTTCATGTTGGCCTAAGCTATGCTTTTTCTATGCTTTTTAAAATGATGAGCACCTATTCATGAATGCTTTCTAACTCGAATGCATCAATAGATGTATTTGTATTTCTTTGAATTTGCATGACTTGACACTCGCATGTTATGTACTGGGTACATCTGCAACTTTTCCAAAACACCCATTTGTGGCAGGTTTTTTAAATTAATATTAGTGTCCTGCATCTTTTTAAAAACTCACCAATGGTTAAGTACCATTGTTCCACACCTGCCCTGACTGACTACACCTGTCCAGAAACACCATGCATGTTTCAGATAACTCATAGGGGATAGTTGTAAACGTAGGTCTTGTGCATTGAGAGGAAACAAGGAGTCAAGCTCGAATCAGCCCCAGAGAGAAAAGTGCCGTAATCGAAGGGTTGGCAGGGACCACTGAGATAGCATTGGTAATGAGAGAGCAGACTGCCCCCACCCCTCTCACTTCTCAACCGCATAGGAAACAAAAATAGCATTTTGTCTGACGAATGTGCTAGGTTTGACCTAGCCTTTCGACCTCTGACAATCAGTCTCGCTTCATCCTTCAGTACTTCAGAGGCCGGGACTGGGACAGTCAAGATAACAGTTGATTTCTGCGTTGGCACTAAAGCAAAGAAGCTCTGAAAGAGAGATGGCGGACAGTTTCTCAAAGCGTTGAGGTTGGAAGCTTTTGACGTCTCAGTGCTGGTGTTTCACTCCCAAATGATTTTTGTTAAATGTTTAAATGCAGGACAAAATGCCACAGTTTAACTTATAATTTAGCCGCATGACTTTTCACTCTGGCTCATTCCTCATTATAAACATTAACATAGGCGAGTTGTGACAACAGTGAAAGTGGGACCATTGCTCTTACACCCCTTGGGCATGATGACTAAGTGGGAGCTCTGCTTGCGTCGCAGTCGGACGACTAGTGAATATGAGACACAACAAAGAGACAGTGGGAGATATAATGAGCACTATAGGATCCCGGCACCCTTTTGCCCTCTCTCCATCATAAGTGAAGCTCCCACTCTCATCCTCGGCCCTGTGTCTGCTGGAGGAAGGAGCACAAACAATTAGCTGAGACAAGTCGTTTGGATTATGTGCTCGAAAAAGAGCAATCAGACAGCTGTGGTTAAAAGAATGAGCTTCAAAATACCAGTTGCCCAATGAGAGAGTAAGGGAGGGTCAGTGGTCTTGACAGGCTTAACAAGATGACAGAATTTATAAAGCACTGCTGTTAAAGAATATAGTGACCTGCGGTGTAGCCCTTATAATAAGGCCACATGGGGTTTCTTCCATATTCCCTCTGTATTTGTTTTCTTTTGCCTCATATTCTTTTGTTGTGCCTCTTGTTCCTCGGCGTAATGGTTGGCGCTGCAGGAAATTCTCCAATCGTCTTTGATCTTTGCCTGGTTTCGATAATTTTTTGACAGAGATCTCATTTTACTCCCCCTTTTGTTTTCCCCCTTCTTGGTTCGTTTGTATTCCATTGTTAAATGGGGTTCAACATTTTGTCGTTGTGAAGTTGCAAAGGAAAAGAGCTGGTCCTGTCAGGGGCTCAGCACTTGCTAGACAACTTGCCCCAACATTTCAAGTAAGAATTGGACTCTCGCCGTTTGCACAGATGATATATAATTCATGGTGGGGGTGTGAGAGAGGTGTCAATGTGTCAGCAGGTAGAAGAAATGTAAAAGTGTACTGTTTACTGGCCAAGAGATGCTGGCTTTCTTTTGCTGAGCTTCTGCAGAGTGAGGATCTTCATCAAATGTTCATCTGTGCCTGTCCTGGAGTCGTAGTGACCACACCAATCAAAGACTTTTATGCCCCGATGTTTTATTCATATTTTATGAGACAACCATACTTAATTATTTAACTGCATTGATTCTGTATATGTACAAGCATGTCAATGCTAGTGTTCACAATTGCTCAGCTGCCTTATCGATGGATGTTTACAAATTTTCTGTCAAACCTGTTTTGTTGTTTTAATTCATTTTGATGGATATGACACATGATTTAAAATATCTCTGAAAATGCTAAATTAGACATATCTACAATGAGTAATTTAAATATTTGAGGCTTTTAATCATATAGGACTATGGTGTAGGTTGTGCAACCAAATGAAGATTCCATAAGTGACTAATGGTTGTAGAAATACATGTTTTCTCTGTATAATGAAATTAGTCATATTTAAAACTTTGTTATTTTTTTTCACAATTTTGGCATTTGTTTGTTTTTTACAACAATTACCATCAGATAGATAGTGTCACAATAAACGTACTCCCTCAGCAGGATTGATCAATTTAGTTTCTGCACATACTCTGTTTATATTTTTCTGCCCATATAATGATGAATGATGAAATATAGTACTTTGTTTAAATTTGTTTAGTATTTTTTTCATCTTTACCTAATTCAATTTAAAAGAAATATGTGAAATTTCATTGCACAATATTCTTTCTGAAAAATGCATGACTTCCAGTTAAATGTCAACATACAAATCAGGGCTGTTTCCTATTGTCTTTTAATCCACAGAAAATTGTGTTGGAATCTGTCATGGTCATTTGTTGTACTCATACTACATCACAGAGTCAAAGCCAATAGCACAAACTCAGATTAACTGTCTGTGGCCTTTCCGAGCACATAGGAGAATTTACTGTTGCCTACAAACATGAAATACCCTCACTAGAGCCAGTGTCTGGTATGTCCGTTGTGGCTTACTGTAGAAACATCGCACTGCAACATGGTTGTCTCTGTGGAAGAGCACCAGCTCCTTATGTAGATTTGAAGCTAACATTTTAAGCTGACAAAAAAACAAACAATTGTTAGGCTCAGATTATGAATATATAATTACTATTATATTCAATTTCTTAAATTCCTTAAATCCTACACTCTGGTCCTTTAAATTGTGTCTAGCTTTTTGGCTGACAAGACTTTTCTAAGTTAGAAAAAAAGAAACAAAACTTCTGTTCAGATATTTTTACGTTTATTTTTTATGTTTTAGATATGTGGGTCCATGGAAGTATTTGCATATTGCTGTGGTTGCAGACTGTTCTGTTTCAGTCTGAGTGTTAACAGTATTTTTTTCTTTTTGAACAGCATAAAAATGTCTCAGCTTTTAAATGTAGAAATTAGGTTCTAATGGTGTGCCATCATTGGAGCCAATTACTTAATGGGTTTATTTCTGAACTCTTGCAGTGAAGATGGATGTCTTTTTCCTATGATATTGTAAGTCATTAAACCAAAAATTCTGACATTCTCAAATCGACAATGAGGACTTTTGGTTCCAGGGAGAGCAATTATATCAGTCAGACTTGATAGCTTTGTCCTCCAACTAGTGAAATTAAATTAACTGACTCTATCATGGAGCCTTAAAAACCCTGAAGGACCTTGTTGTGGCTCCATGCAATTTACATCCATCTCTCACTATTCACCCTATGCCTTCCACACACCTCCGTGTGTTAATGTGTCTCTATCCGAGGTGTGAGCATATTCTTCAAATAATGAGGGCTTTCTGTTTTTGTGCCAAAACACTTGTGAGGTTGTCAGTCCAACTCATTTGTGTTAGTTGCACTCTATATGAAGAGTTCAGGTCTCTTGCAAAAAGAAGACTCAAACAACTTGCTGTCCTCTCATCAACAGCTACCTCATCACTCAGCTCCCAGCTCCAGCACCTGCAGCAGCTCCAACAGATGCAGCAGCACCACCAGCAGCAACAGCAACATCAGCAGCAACATCAGCAACACCATCACCAACAGCAGCACCACCAGCAGCAACAGCTGCCCTCCCAGCATCATATGAGCCTGTCCAACCAGCAGCAGACCTCTGTCCCATCTCCAGGCTCTGCCTGCTCCTCCACCTCTGGACAGCCACAGCATTCTCCACCACACCGACCCAACCAGTCCCCGGCCCGCAGCCTTCCGTCCCCTGTCACCCCGCCCATGCCTTTGCCGGTAAGTCACCAAAAACAGGACGTCATGTGTGTGGTCATGCACCGAAACAAACTAGTCTCTCTGTCTCTCTTTTAAACAGATCCTGACACCTAAATACATGGAGTCTTCACATCTACCTGTTAATGTTTTGTTTTTTTGTTTTAATATCAGAAATCGTCAATCTTTTTACACTACCTCTTTGCCATAATTAGATGTGTAAACCCATCTTTCTTTTATTGAACAAGTGTTGATCTTCTTTTTTATATATTTTCTTAAATATTTATTGTTTTTTAATAACAACAAATAACAAGAAACAGTATAAGATGTGGTCTGGTTACTTTTGACTGCTTCCTGATTAATTTAATCCAACTTGCCCACCAGTATTCATGGTGATAAGGATCGAATACAATATATCAGATGCATCACCTTTGTATATTCACTTGTTAATGGTCTCAATGTCTACCATTATACAATTGATTTTCTGTCAGTACTTGATCTTTATCAAGTAGCCGTATTTGAATGGAGGCCGGCAGCTTTTCTGTCTATGTAGGCCTATTAGAATAACATCTTGTTGCTGAAGCCTTGATGCACTTGAGTACATCCAAAGTATGTACAAACCTTACGACCAGGCAAGAAGCAGGATTCAAATCCTCCTCCTCCAGATTCAGTAGGGATTCTTAGGTTATCTATCCTTTGGCTTTCCAGCCATAATCAGTCCCTAAATCTTTGCTGCTCTTCCTACTCAACCTCCTTTTTAGTCACTTTGTCTGTCCATCCATCTATGCCCCTCTGTCCATCTTGCTGTCAATGTGTGATGATAATAACTTATTTTATATCCCTGTGGTTTCATTTCTGGTCAAGTCTGGCCAGGGTTGCCTTTCTGTCCCTGGCCACATTCATCAGCGTCAGACCCTTATTGGGTTGTGGTGCAACCTTCTTTATGGCCAGGATGAATTGGGCTATTTGTTTCCACCCTTGCAGCTCTCTCCGGCCCTGTCACGGCCTAGTGAGACTCAGCAGGAAAAACAGTCTCTGGATTTAATGGGCTACAACGACTAGCCGCTACATTGTACCAAACACAATGTCCAGTCTGACTGTGGATACACAGCTACTGACCAACATACAAATTCACATATTGCATTAGGCAGTGTGCAAAGACTAGGTAATAGCTACACAATCAGACTCTCCCACTTATAAGTCTTTGAATTGCTTGGAAACCACAACTTTTAACAAATGTCCAAGAATTTGCGACTGTCTTCCTCTGATACTGGGTCATTTTAAGAGTGAGACTCTTAGCTTTTTATAGATTGTCTAGCAGCGCAGTTGATTATGATGACAGTACAGACCTCCCTTAAGGGGGCCGAAGGGGGCACATCAGGTATCATTAGGATATTGCCTCATCAAATAGGATTAAGTGTGTGTGTGTGTGTGTGTGTGTGTGTGTGTGTGCGTGCGTGTGTGTGTGCGTGTGTGAGAATCAGAATGGCCATAAAAGGTTTAGTTTCTCTGGGCCAGCGAGGAGCTTGCCCAAGGACAGGCCATGGCCTCAGCAACCACTCTTGGTTACAATAGGATTTAAACAGCAGCTCCACCTCCCTCCACTGCCTCGGCCAGTGATTGGATTTTCAGTTACGGAATCATTGAGCACCTCATTGGTCAATTCACAGAGGTCTTTAATTCCGGAAGACACCCGAAGAAAAGACTTTATCACAAACATGTGAACTGTCACCATTATCCTCCCTTGTATGTTTTAATTGAAGACACAGAATGGCATTTCTACTGTTTCCATTCTTTACCCAGAGGAACAGGTCTGTGCTGTACAGTCAAGTCCTAATTTCCATAATACAATCAACATTACACAGATAGCACCCTATTTCCTTTTGTCATTATTCAGACATGCAGAATCACCCAGCCATTGAACTATTTGCCGAAAATACAGTGCAGAGCTGCTGAGAAACAAACTCATTATTTTCTAATTAATGTCCCATTGTAATTCTCTGCTAATGGTAGGTGTATGATATTCTTTGCAAACTCATAGTGAGGAAATCCTGAGCATCCATTACATCCATCGTGTTTTTAGTGTTCAGTGTTTTTAATTTGTGAAACAAACTATTAATATCCCTATTAGAATATATATCACAGGACAATAGACTGTTTCCCCTCGAGGTCAATAGTCTAAACTCAGATTAGCTCAGCTAATTTGGTTAAATGGAGTAACAGTACAATACTTTTCTACCCCATTCACACCCACTCTGTTCCCCAGTACAGTATAGTGAGGCTCAGCTTGTAGCTGCCTGAAAGAGCCACCACAGTGATGACAAATAGAATGGGGGAGATTATGAAATTTGCCTAAGTGTGTTAATGGGCTGATTGTGGGAGCTCGCTGGATTCTGCTGGAAGTTGATTGATTAGAGCTGCAGGTTTTCTCCACGCCCGGAGAGCTCAGGGATTTGACGGGGTAAAGGCGTTCGCCAAGTCTGTTACACCGGAATTGATCTTAATTAGATCTGAAAGACCTGCCACAGCAGAATGGTCGCGCCGATTAAAATGAAAAACAGGAGAAATTACTGATCAAATTAATCATAATGTCGGGCTACAGCTGTAGGTCTGGTGTAATTTGCCACTCCAGTGAGTTACATCAGCCCAGGCAGGGAGAGGAGAGGCAGTACATACTGATCCGTGGCAGCGGGAAGCTTAGGCCAGCCTATCAACTCTCTTATTCCAGTTCGTATGCCCAGACCCTCCTGACCCTGCTGCGCCATCCAGTGGAGCCCCAACATTCATCTCTCTCTCTCTCTCTCTCTCTCTCTCTCTCTCTCTCTCTCTCTCTCTCTCTCTCTCTCTCTCTCTCTCTATCTTTCTCTGTGGCTCTGATCTAATTAGTTGCTTTTATTGCTTTTTTTTCTTATCTCTTATGTCTTGCTCCATCCAGGAACTGCATCTTCTACAACACTGTTCTGTCCGCTCTTGTCATGGCTGTCTTGTCACCAGTATGTTCACTAATAGCCTCTGACCTTGGGACACTGTCTGGATGGCTGTTTTTTGTGCGGCCCGGCAGAGATGCGTCCTGTCTTCCTCCTCTGTCAGACGCCTGCCGTCTGTCTGTGTGTCTGTCTCTACTCCCCTTCGCAGTTGTCTCCTTGATCGCTGTCAGAGCCCCACACTGGGCCTGTCCACTCTCCATCCGCACACTCATAGGGGTAATTACAGCCTAGGGGCCTGCCTCCAATCCCTGTGCTCCACAATTTACCACCAAAGCGTCCAGAGACATCTCTCTTCTTACCCACTGCACCCCGACATCACAGGACCGCAGGGCCTCAGACCCACAAGTGCTGCAATTACCTGAGCCTCTCCTCTATCCTTTTCTTTCTCTCCCTCCCTCTCTCTCTCTCTTCTCTTTTTTAACTCTCCCTTGCTCGCTCTGCTCTTCCCCCATGTTCCCCTCTCTACCTCTTGGCTCCCTCACTATTCCCTGGCAATCAGCCTTCATTAGAAGCCTCTGGTGAAAGCCCATCGTCACCAAGGTCAGCAGCTGCCAACCACAGCGGCCTTTCAGAGGCCTGGCTGTCTGCACTCTCCATCTCTTCTCACCTCCTTGCCATTCTCCCCTCACTCCCCTCCCCCCTCTTGTTCACTGCGCCATCCTCCTCAAGTCTCGGGCCCATCTCTGCTGCTTTTGTCTCCAGCTGAGGCCCCTTCAGACACTCATTTTACCGTTTTCCGCTGCAGTGCACTTTTACTTATGTCAAACGCTGTTAAAATCACCACTGTCCAATTTGCTCCTAATGTCTCTTTTTTATGAGTGGTGGGTGTCTCTCCCATTATATTAACATGTGTATTAAATGAGCCTTGCACATCGATTAATTGATTTTCCGGATCAGCCCCACTTCTACTCAATTTAGCACAACGGGCTGCCATCATTCTGCTGGGTATTAAATCAAAATTAAAATGACATGCTCAAATGTGGACCCAATGGCTGTGGCTTGTCAATGAAACTGGCGATGCTTACATCAAGGGAAAAGTCCATTATCTATCGTATGTCTCATTAGTCAGTGGTACCTTTTTCAATTGATTTCTGACTGTAAATCTCCAAATGCATATGATTTTTTGGTTTCTTCCTAACATTTTTAAATTGGATAGAACCATTTTTAACTTCAAGCACATTTCTTAAGTCAGTTTAACATTAAATTGTAATTTGAAAATGTCACAAAATTATGTTTTTTGGAAATTGTTTTGTAAGAATTCTTTAATTTAGGTCATACTGTAGCTACCAATTAGGACATTTAGTCCTCCTTATTCTGATAAATTGTGTGACTATTTCTTTATCTTCTAAAATTTACATTATATATGCTTTACTAAATAAGATAATCCTTTATTAGTCCCACAATGGGAAATTTAGGTAATTGAACAGGGGCACAGAGTGCTGGAAATGGGACTCATCGTTTCTAAAAGTCTTTGGCTTTGGTAACGTACAGTTCCAGTATCTCCAGTTAAAGCTGCAAATAATTTGAACATGCCTAAGCTTTGAGCCTTCTCACATCTGACCATTATCCAAGCTAACACCTGTTTCTAAATCACAATTTCTCAAATAAAACCTTTAAATATGTATAAACTGTATGTGGTGTGTTTAAATCGCTGTGTTGCTGCTGCTGCCACTAGTGCTGGTGGTTGTGTGGCCCCTCTGCTCTCCAGCAGCTCAGCCTTGCCTCTTATTAATGCACAGGAGATCCAGCTCTTAAGAAGGCAGAAAATTGCCTTACATAACAAGCGCTCCACAATTTAGAAATACAAATGTGCACTGTTGACTGAAGCAGAAAATAAGACTGTTGCCCATCAACAGCACCACATTTCATATGAATAATTATAAAGCATGGGAGCTAGATGAGGAAAACAACCTGACCATGACAGCTCTACTACTTTTATTTACTTCAAATGAGGGATTAGGCAAAAAGAAAATCTACAGACTTAAGGACCAAAGATGAGCCCTGAATTTCTAAATAGGGAGAAAGTTCAATTTATCATATTTCAGGAACATTATTTGGAAAACTGTGCCGGTACTTTCACTTTTTAATATTACACCTACATGGTGCTTTGCACTCATTTTTTGGCTTCTCTGGTTTTCAGACGCCACCAAGTTGATATTTCCTTCACTTCCTGAAGTCTGTGATTCTTTAAAGCTGGCCCTGTTACCCTTGTGGTCGGCAGAGGGCTTCCAGCTCAGGCACCCAGCAGCAAGGCAAGCTTCCTGATCAGCCCACATGCACACCTGGGGCAACACACATTAGACACCCACAAGGGAGCCTTCAGATGGAGC
The DNA here is from genome assembly GCF_022379125.1 of Scophthalmus maximus. Lineage (NCBI taxonomy): Eukaryota > Metazoa > Chordata > Actinopteri > Pleuronectiformes > Scophthalmidae > Scophthalmus > Scophthalmus maximus. Next base: position 1,860,229 of record NC_061530.1, read on the forward strand.
ACCAAGCTAGGGCTCACCTAACAGTGGATAAGGAATAGGATTTCTTTAATTATGAGGCAGGGCTGTGACATTGAGTCCCCCCCTTCCTCCTTCAGCAGCCTCCCAGACACTGTCTAAGTGCTCCGCTCTGCTGAGGAGGCCAGTCCCCCCGCGGGGCGCGATTCCACTGCCTGTAATTTCTGATGCCCATTAGTGACCGCAAACAGAGCTAACACAAGGAATACAGCTGTACAGCCCTGCCACGCTGTAAAAAGACCCTTTTAATGCAATGTTATTGCATTATGCCCTCCTTATAGACCAAGTCAAAAGTCCCATTTGTGGTACCTGCAGAATATTTTCAGAAATTCTTCTCCACATTCCTCTCTTAAGTTGTGGCTAGCTGAGGGTAGTTTTGGTATATATTTTTCAATGAATTGTATGAATTGAAATTCCTCTTAACTCTGTTGCCCTGTGCTCTTATGAGGAGCATTTTGCATTTTTATATTTTTCCTGTTGAATGATTTTATGCCTTTTTTTTCATCAGGAGTAGGAAAGTGCAAGTGACTCAACTAGAATGCAAGAATAGTGCATTTACTTAAGTTAACTCCTCAAGAGAGGAGTCTCGGGAGTCAAAACCCCAGTAATCAATACAAATACGACTGTAAATGTCATCAATTCATCTTTTCACTTATGCTGACTTAGCTTGTGCCAACGACTGTTTATATATTTGCGAAAAAGAGAGACAGTGAATTAGACAGACATAAAGGAAGGGAGGGAGACAGATTTATTGATCAAGGGTGACCACATCTTTGCCACAGAGCCCCTCTCATGTGATTAATCTTGGGGTTTAGAGTTGGCCAATGACACATGACAGGCCTCCCCCTCAAACTCCTCCATTTCTCTTCATTACTGGCCATATTTTTGGACACCACAGTGCAGAGTAATCATTTACCTTTATTGTGTTTATAGAGCTGCGGCATGGATGACCCTTTCTATATTGAATTGAGGACATCAAAAGATCACTGGACATTGATTAGAAGGATATTAAAGTCATTCAGATTCTGTATTTATATGTCAAACAACAGCAGAGTGAAACGAGATGCTTTCTCTTCCTCAACACAAAAAAATGGTCTGTAGTTGGCACAGTTAAAACTCTTAAAATCAAGAAATATGTTTTATTTCCTATTGCATATTTCATGTAATTGTCATCAAAGGGCTGGGGAGAGTCTTTGATAATTCACTAAAATAATACTTTTCATAATTTTTCAATCGTCTGATCTCCTGACTCTGAACAGCCTCTAATGGTTTTGTTTTTCTCACAGCAAGACAAAAACAAAGTCAGGTACGCACTTTCAAGTCATGGCCACAGCCGCAGTAGATTTACCATAACACATGTTTAACACTGCTATGATTTCCAACCCAACACAGAAATAACTGCACCAAATACAGTATGTCACATCATCCGCTGAAATGGTCAGCACTTCCCTCTGGATATTTAATCACCAAGTAGTTTCAAATTTAATATATCTGGAAAATGCTAAATATTATAGATCACTCCTCAGGAAGAGAAAGAGTATAAGAGGAATGTAGGGAAACTTATATTTTTACTCTCAGTGTCCTCTAACCAGAGGAAATATACTGCTGCTGTGATTGATGACAAAGTACCCTCTCTGAACCTCTGTGCTTCACAATTATCAACAAATGGGCTGGAGCAGATTTTATGTAATGATTAAAGCTGCTGTTAATTTCACATGAAGGTAATGAGTGGGGAGATTGACGACCACTGTCCGACACTCCATCATCCCTTTATAGTTGGTTTAAGCGTTTTCACCACTCTTTTCCTCCTTAATTTGCATTTTGCCTCATTAGATATGACCATTTCTGAGGCTGCATGCAATATCCATTTCCTGGAGTTAATGCATTTTATTTGATCAGTCAAACCTCCCTAGTTAACTAGCTGTCATACTGGCGTTTCATGTGACATCACTCCATTAGCAGCTGCCATGCCACCTCCACGTCCACACTCACTGCCACCACCATCCCTCCACTGCCTTAAGCAATTACAATTGTCAACTGTCACCGGATATAGCATTATTGCGATATTTTTTTGGGTGTTATCTGCCCCAGTTGTTCTATCCGTCTTTCACTTCCCAATATTTTTCTTCAAGAATGGCTATTTTTCGGGTTTATTTTTCTCAAGAGCTGGAGCAGAGGCCCAGTAGTGAGCAATAGTCAGTGCTCGGAGGTCTCAGAGTGCACGACCGCGGTGCAAGGTCCTGCTAACCAAGGGAACAGAGGTGTTTTTAAGGGCCTAATGGCATTTTGATGTTCATAAGCACAGCAGATGTGAGGGAGGGGAGGGGAGAGGAGAGGAGGGGGGAGGCCGTTTTGGGTTGGTAGGAGGAAGAGAGTCAGCGGAGGACTGTCAGTGCAAGACTAGCCGAGTCCTGACAGACAGAGAACGTGTTTTTTCATGTCACAGCTGATTAGATTCACTCTGGAGTGGGAAAAGAGCAGGGAGGAGATGCTGATTAAACGTCCACGGTGATCAGAGAAAAAAGGACATTCTTCCAGTCCAGAATCAATAGTGTTGTTAATTTATCCTGTTTCATATACTTTTCCAGACTTAACTAAAGTCAATGTCTCACATTTATACATCAGCTTATATTAACACTACTTAATTTTAGTCACGTTCAAGACAAAAGTTCACAATTGGAAGCTTTCACTGTGGATTCAAAACATTATTGTCCACTAATTTGCTTAATAACTTTCTCCGTTTCTATATTCTCTTTTTTTTCCTCATTTTTCTGATATATAAGATAAATGTTTGATTCTGTTGATGAAACATGGATGAGTCAAAAATAAGTTTTACACACCACTGAAGACAAATCTTCCCACCTCTGGTGCCTGTACCACTTTATACATTCATCCCTTTTCTTTTTTATGCACGCCCAGGAAAAAAAAGCAATTGTGTTTAAGACGGCGACATGAAAAGAGCAAAACCAAGAATAAACTCCAGTTAGCTTGTGTCAGACAATTTTAGTTTCCAGGACTCTCTCCACGGTTTGCAGCGGAGCTATTTTTCCTTCTATTCCTGAGATTACACGGGTTGCTGAACCAGGTGACCCTTATGGTCAAACAGGCAACAGAGAGCCTGGTGGAGTTTAGATTCCCTCATGCCGTAAAGAGAAAGGATGCATTTTTTAACAATTTGCAGGGGGGGGTTCTTTATTTATTTTATGTTTGTAGATCCCTTTGCAGCCCAGTATATTTGATTATATTAAACTGCGATTAAGTGCAGAGCGTGATAGCAGTGGTTATGACTTAAAGGTGACAAGATGATATCACATCATATGATGGAGGCTTTGACAAACTTCTGTTTATTTTAGAATCTGTGTAATTGCAACACTTGTGTGGATGACCAAAGTGGTTTATACTACTGAACATCCTCTTTGTGCCCTTTTCATAGTGAATGAAAAGGCTAAAGCAAAATGGTTAACATGCAGGGTCTGCAAACTGTAAGATCACTGTTTATCTCCCCCAACACATGCAATCAGTACAAATGTTAGGCCAGGTCTGTCATTTTGTGCCTCCTGCCGAGGTGTTGAGAGGAGTCACCGTGGCGGAAAATCACCTGTTTTAGGTGTTGAACACAGCCATACCTATCCTTATTCCAGGCTCCCGTTCCGACTGCTATCCATATTACCCAGAGCCAGGAGATGCGGCAATAATTCCTGCTCCATTTTCACCTAGATTTATCAGAATAACATAGCATGTGAAAGGGCTATCATCAAGTGAAACACAATGCTAATATTTTAAATCAATCTGAAAGCTTTTCCAACAACCGCAGATCACATTATCTGTGTGTTGATCTGTTTGACTGGCCTTGTTTGCTTTTCCCTTTGTTCCCGACTATCACTACACAAATATCACAGTTTTTACATTAATGGCTTAGATCGCTTCAAGCAACTGGTTGCTGATGTGCATTATAATGTAAGACAGTAAAAAAATGACCAATTCACTGATTATGTGCTGATTATGATATTATATGTTATGATGTGCTGGTCAAATCCATCGTTAAATAATATTTTAATAGCTGTTTAATGAAATCAGAAATGATTGTCTCTTTCAACAAAATATAACTTTTACCCTTTCTGCCAAAATAAAGTGTGTGTAACATTGTTGGCTGTTAAATATAATGATTGTTGGGGGAAAACCCATAAAGTTGGGTTATATGATAAATATGTTTCACAGTACTATTAGCGATATTTTCCCAAATATATATATATATATATATATATATCACTATATGGCTATATAAGAGTTTGCAAAATCACATGTAAAATGATGTTACATATGATTTACAGAGAAAAACAGTGTGGTTACGCATTGCATGAAACCAACCTCTTCCATCTCGTCTGTTGCAGTCACAGGGGTCAGACATCGACAATCAAGTTACATTTTTAATATTTAGCAAATTCATCGAGGCGAAGGACAGTTTGTGTAATCAAACATTTCTGATAAAAAGAATTTGTGTCACATAATAAATAGTACATTTTAATCCATCTGACTTACACTGTTGATCCCTCAATGTTCAACAAATATGAAGAGTAATGTTGCTTAATAATCGGGCCGCTGTGGCTCAGGAGGTAGAACGGGTCGTCCAATAACTAGGAGGTCAGTTGTCCAGCTCCTCTAGTCCGCATGCCGAAGTGTGATTGGGCTAGACAAACTAAAGTCGAGTCTAACCCTAACTTTTGAGTGGACAATAAGACTAGAAAAGCGCTTTATAAATACAGTTCAATCATCACGTAATTGTCAGGGCATGAAAACCCAAAGCGCATGCAGGTTGATGAATATTAAAGACTTAATTCCAGCCCGGATGAGATTTTTCCCTCCTGTTATCCCTGCATGTGTAGTCAGAATCAGGCTACTGCTTTTTTGACATTTGAGATGTTCAGATATCCGAAGGACAAACGCTGGACACATAAAAGACAATCCTGCGATTATCGAGGAAAAACTGGATGACTTTCAGATGAGGGGAGGCAATATCAATCACGGCCAATTTAAGGCCACCAACATGAAATATGATTTCATAAGACAAATGCAGTGTCATTCTTAATGTGCTTAACCTTTACTGTCAATGAAAAAGTATTGATTGCACTGTGGTATTTTTTCATAATTTGATTTCAGAAAGTGTAATAATATATGGTGGTGGGCTAAGATAAAAGATGAACGGGAACTGAATGATCTCAGATGAACAAAGCTGAATTCCCTGCACAGCACAGGAAGTGGAGACAAGTTTGTTTTTCACTCAAAGAATTTATGTTGCAGCAAGTTGTATTGAACATGAATGTATGAAAAAAATACACATATGACATATGTTGTTTAAAGTACTTTATAGAAACTCTACTTATAATTTCAGTAGTCTTGTTTGAAGCCAACCAGTATTAACAGCAGGGAGCAGCCAGCCTGCTCCTGAACAGTGTTTCTATTATTTCTCTATTCTGTTGAGTAATTGGGAGGTCTCCTATCTTGTCTTGGTCTTTGATCTACTTACTCAACCTAATAAGACTTTGCTCTGCTGCACTACAACCAAATCAGCAGTGCATTTTCAGGTCCCTAATAAGTGGTTAGCTTGATTTATATGGGTAATCTTGGCGATGTGGCAGGGCTCTACAACCTCTCCCCGATGCAAGGAACCTGTTTTCACAACCACAGGCCAGACCAGATGAGTCCATTACAGCAGGGGTAAAGATGGTCATTTAACCCTCCTCTCCTTCAAAAGTAACAGTGTGTTAGTGCATTATGACGCAGGAGGAATTCTTAGTCGAAGATTATTGAAGCAGTTGACGATACAGTGATGCATGGCCGCACTGCCAGGCTCTATTGTAAGAGCGGGATGCAGTTGGACCATTGCTGCGGGTGGAGAGACTCAGCTTGGCCCGTGGGGAGCCCCGTTGGCCAGAGCAAGCACTTAGAGTGGTAAAATGGCCACTTATTCACAGCCACCCACCCGTTCTCACTGCTCCTCCCTACCCTCAGTCCTCCCTCTGGGTTCAGCAGCACAGACCTCAGGGAGCTGTATGATGGACTGCACAGCCCTCACAACTGGAATATACGGCCCTCACAACAGTTAGCCCATTCTGACCTTGACAACAAAGAGTACATGTGTGAAGGCCCCCCACAACTTAACCTGTTTTTTAGGAATTAGCATTATACAGGTAAACAACTGCACATTGAAATGAATGATTTCTTTTCCCTCCCCAGCTGAATCCTCTGGCCAGCCAGGCGGCAGTAGCAGCAGCAGCAGCCATGGGTTCAATCGCTGGTTCTCAGGTGTTTGGCAACACCCTGTCAAACCTGCAAGGAGCCACCGGGCAGCTGGTCACCAATGCACAGGGACAGGTGAGTCCTACATACTAGAGGCTAAGACGCAAAAGAAAAAAAGAAAGAGTTCTGAGCAATCAATTACATAGCTAATTAAATACTGCAGAGGAAAAAATTAGTTGCATTGGTAAATGTTCTGTAAAATATCTTTCTGGACCATCTATTGTCTATGAATGTGCAGTTACTTATTCAATATTTGTATAGTATTTCTGATCTTTCCTCATAGATTTCTAGTGTTGGCTCTCTGTTGTCTTTAGGCTGTTTGTCTATCGTCTTAGTATCCACTCTACCATATATTTGAGAATAAACAAAGCTCCTCTTCTCTTATCCGCATGCGCCTGACACAGTAAAATGCTGACCTTGTCATATTTACAGGGTGGCTGCAGAATTGTTCCATCAGTAGCCAGAGGCTTGAACGATGATGCTTGTCATTGTGGGGCCCTATCTAATGAATCATCTTATCGCAGGTGCACACAGCAAATATTAAAGGAAAATTGTATGGACAGTGTGCCCTTTTATGCCACTGTGTTATTTACTTTAACCTCGTTCATCTTCACTTGCAAAGTCTTCATAGCGTAAGGTTAACAAAGATATGGTGAAACTGAAGCAGTAGGCGTTATTTCATAGAACTAAAAAAATACAATTCAGTTGATTTTGAATTTTTCACACTTGACATTTATCCCAACCGGAGTTGCATTTCAATACCACCAGTGTGACCCTGCTTTAGTGTTTATTGTAAAGTGATGTCTTTGTTTGAGCACTTGATGCTAAACGTCACTAATGAGACAGTATGGACTTCCCTGGCTCACAAGGTGCCTGGAGCACTGGGGACAGATCACTATGGATATGGACTTGATGGGATCCTCTGTGCTTTTGTAGTGTCTTGGCGGCTGACACTCCCTGACATAATCAGGTCACAGACACGGTCAAAGCCCAGGGCTACAGCCTTTGCTCGGCACCTCATTATTCCATAGAATTATTCAGACAGAGGACTCTGAAACATGCACTACCCTATCAGAGGGTCCTGCCCCCCCTTCCCCCTAACACTGCTCCCAGCAGTCCGCTCTGGCTTCTCTGCTCTAGCCTGTAAAACCACCTTGGTGAGAGATGATCAGTGAATACTCCAAATCCCACAGAGAACAATTCAAAAGCACAGTTCTCTGATTAGCCTCATTAACAGGCAAAGTGACCGGCCCCCCAAAAATACTCTCACGGGCTAATACATACCTCAAACAACACTGGAGGTCCAACAAACATGCTCTGAGAACTTTTGCCATCATGGAAAAGCTGCAAAACATGAGAGAGGAGCAGCTTTTATCAATTTTAGATTTGTATTAATTGAGAACTGCTGTTTTTCATTCAGCGGAGTATTCGGTAGGAATTTATGGAAAAATCTTTATCATCAGTGTGCTCTGTGGGTAAAAAGTTACCTTTGCTTGAATTTAAAACCCGATATGCTGTCTTGACCTCCTGTTTTCCTCTACAATTCTGTCTGAAGACCTTTTCAGAAGCGAGAGCTCGGGGGACCTTGAAAAGTGCCAGGTTTGATGGACATTTGGAGTTCAATGTTTTTTTAAGCCTTAATTATATTGGCCCAAGCCTTTTTAGTCTCCAAGGAGAATCAATGAGGCTCTTTTATCCTCACTGCCTTCAACAGTGATTAAGGCTGTGGATAAAAGATAGAATATTTTCAAGTCAGTCTCACTCTTAATATTTTTTTCCTTGATGAATTTGTGGCATTTTTGTGAACATCTTCTTTTCAGTTAAAATTCTCCCTTTTTTGGGGCTTAATCTGTTAGTAAAACCTGAGGTGGAAAATTAGGACATTAGGCGGTATTTCATGTTGCGTGCTGAAAGGTGTAGACCTCTCTGAAATGGTCCCACTTTCATTAACCTCAGTGTCTTTATGTATGAAACCCCCTCCTCCCTGTGTGCTATTCATCCTTTTTACTCATAGCATTCCCCGCCTTTGGTAAGGCATTGAGCCCCCTGGGTAAACAGGCCTCGAACTAATGCAGAGAACAACAGGTAAGGAACATGCCCTGTTAACCTGCAAAGCAAGTTAGCCTTTAAAAAGAAGGTAGAGCTCAGCCACAACACAAGCGTGCTCTGTGTATTGATGGGAGCTTCCAGCCCTTTGATCAAGTGCAACCACAGTGTAAACTGCTATTGACCTTGTAGCTTTAAATCGACTGTTAGCTGCAGCCATTGATTATTTAGTTAATAATCAGTTAGTCTGACAGTGCCCTGCATGTTTCCAGGTTGCTTGTTTTGTCTGACTAACACTCCAAAAACCGAAGATGTCACATTTATAGTTATGAGGAAAAAAACACATAAAAGCAGCAGATTCTCCACAGTGTATGAATGTGATAGACAAATGAGCGGTAAATAAGAGCGCTGTATTCATGTGTGTGAATTGCCGAATGTGACTTTCCTGTAAAAGTACTTTGAGTAGTCTACATGACTAGAAAAGCGCTATATGAAATACAGACCATTTACAGTCCATTCTCACATTTCAGGCACTGCAACCAGCTAATGTTAGGATATTTTTGATCTATCTACAAATAATGAAGGTGATTAATCAATAATCAGGACTTTGATCAACTAATTTCTGTCAAACAACTTGCCTTTGTTGCAATAATCTACTGAAAGAAAATTTAAAAAATAGTTAAATTGATAGAAAATATCTAGCGCCATGATGAGTCTGCTGTTTTAGGTTCTGATTTGCTGTGAATCTAAGCTGAATGTTAGCTGAATGTGTTGACACAAGTCCAAACTTCCCAAACATTTTTCCTCTCGGGTCTGAATTCACCACATGAACAGTGGAGGAGAGAAACTGGGCAGACATATTGCCTGCCGACCATGGCTAAAGACACAGATTGCCCTGGCTGGAGAGATGAGATGACATTTCTGTGGAAACAACAGCAGCATAATCTTAATGAGTTCTGCTGGGTGGAAAGAAGCATGTTACTCACATGCCATACAAACAGCAGCAGGAAGTCAACACAGGAAGCCAAATAAAGGAGAGGAAAGTGTTGACTGAGAGGAGAAACTTGGCCGTGAATGAGATAAGGTCCTGAAGGCTCCCTAATTATGAAAAGGTGGCATGATGAAATTGCACAAGTATTTTGACATGGAAATTATTTAATATCTCCATCAAATATAGACTATGTGTTATATTACATTTTGTGGTTGTTCCAGGGTTCTGCAGGTTTGGAAGCAGAGAAGGGAACTCACCAAACCTGAGGAAAGCTACTTCCTTTATATATCATTAGGAAAAACACCAGGGATTAAATCATAGTTATATATCACACAAGTCTAACATTGAATTTTACTCTTACTAGAATTTAATGAATTTTTATTAATCAAACAGGCATACAGTATTCTATACTACATGAAGTATAGATTTTAATATAGTTTGTTTAATACGTAAGTTTGGGTAATGTAAACATGTTTTAATCATTTATTTTATTTTACAAAAAATGCCCCGTGCAAGTTTTAAATAGCAAACTCTGCCAAATAAAATGTGGACCAAGGTAAATGTGGAAATATCTGACTAAATTGAATAATTAAGCTAATCTTAGAAACTATAATTGGTCCTGTTTGACAATAAATGCTGCAGTCACATTTGGGGGATTATCAAAAAGTGAGGCTCTATCACATTCAACATCCAATTATGTTGAAATAAAAACTCAGGAACATTTTTTAATGAATGAGGCATCTGCTCCCTACACCTCAGAATTGCTGAATTCAAAACTTCCCATTAAGTTATTGTATAACAAAGTCTTCCCACCTGTCTATAAGTTAACAGACAGTGGAATTCACTAAGAACTCTACCCTCCCTAAAAGAGCTTTGTGACACTGCCATGAAACATCTGCCTGAGATAGTCAGATGGAGAAGCATTGCTTGACGGGCCAGGGACGAGAGCTAAGCTGTCAGTTGCCTGCTCTTTTATTATGCTTATAAAACAACCACTTAGTCCAATGATGATGAATAATTGAGCGGAACAAGTTCCCTGCCACTGTGGCATGCAAAGCGGGATCAGTGGGACTCGGGAGACATGAGCGTCAGGCAGGGCAATAAAATATGCTAAGTGGCAGGAGAGCATTACAGCGAATTTGTAAAGCCGGCGCAGAGAGAGAGATAAATTATCTCTCCCCTAATGCGAAGCAACGTAAGCAAGTGAGCCGTGGCATGGATGAATTACAGATTGTTGGCCCACCTTTCTCTCACTGATCCCTCCCTCTTATGTCAAAGAGATGGGGGAGAGGGTAGGGGGAGGTGGACCGCGCACTAAGACACATTAGTGGTGGCGATAGAAACTGCAGAGCCAGCGGAGGCTCAGTTAACACTATGTGAAAGCCGTTTGTGGTTTTGTGTTGCTTTGGGTGAGGTGTAGACACTTGGAACAAAGTGTACACTTAAAGAAGACTCGAAGACAGTTCAGTTTTAGCCAAAGCATCTTTGTGCCCGTTTCACCAAATAACAGAATTTAGAATGATTGGGCGTCTCATCTGTGTTGAGCTGCTCTCTGGAGTAATGAGGCTTGGTGGAGGAGCACTGTCAGCGGGGGGGGGCCAGGGGAACGGCTGCTCAGGAGCTGCCCAATACCAGTCCCCAGATGACATTAACCTTCATCATGGTGAAGAGGCGCAAAGTCCCCCCTAAAGCGCCACTCTTGGCCACACTCTGGCAGCCCTGAGAGCTAAAACGCTGCAGTGACACTCTGCCGCCCCCTTTGATCTGCTCTTCCTGATTACAGCGACAGAGGGGAGAGAGCAGGGGATGGAAGGGCGTGGAGGAGGGGTGAAGTACCCCTGGGACCCTGAGAGTTGAATTAGAGACACGGGGTCCTGTCTCCCTCTCTGATGCACCTCTTTTCTCCCTCTTATTGTTTTTTTCTTTCTCTTTCTTATCTTCTCTTCTGCCTCTGTATGTGAGAGAGAGGGTTAAATGGGGGACTCTGTGTCTCAGCAGCCACAGTCCTTCTTACCAGAGACAGACAAAGACACTCAAGCACAAACACAGTCTCACACACACACACACACACACACACACACACACACACACACACACACACACACATACACACACTCATCCCGGGCTTGGCCGGGTGATGGATAATACAGTCAGTGGTGTGCACCATCACACACACAGGTATTCAGCACTGACCTTTGCAGATTGCTCCCAGCAGTCCTCTCTGGCTTCTCTGCTCTAGCCTGTAAAACCGACTTGGTGACAGATGATCAGTGAATACTTGTGCATGTTTCTCTCTCCAAATCACACAGAGAACAATTCAAAAGCACAGTTCTCTGATTAGCCTCATTAACAGGCAAAGTGACGGGCCCCCCAAAAATACTCTCAGGGACAGAAATCATTAAGACTGATACCTCCTATAGCGTTTACCCTCTTTGCTCCTTCTTCTTTCTAAAACCGCCCAGCTGATTTCATCTCCTCTCTACCCCCTTTGTAGATAATTGGAACAATCCCACTGATGCCCAACTCTGCTGGGCCCTCCAGCCAATCAGGGGGTGGCAACCCAGCACTGCAGGTACAGCCAATTACACCTCAGCTTCTGACCAACGCTCAAGGCCAGATCATCGCGACGGTGATCGGCAATCAGATTCTGCCTGTCATCAACACCCAGGGGATCACACTGTCACCAATCAAGCCTGGACAGCAGGTAACATATATACCAATGCTCTCACACACACACACACACACACACACACACACAAACAAAGTATAGATTAGCTTATTATATACTAAAACTGATGTTGCAACAATGATGAAGAGCTGATTTTTAAACTGTTGTGTGCGTGCGTGCGTGATCATGCTTAGAAGACACTTTTTAGTCTCAGGGTGACTGCCGCGAGTCCCTGCTGCCAAAATAGAAAAACAAAACAACACTTTTCATCACCCCCCCCAAAACTCAGACACTCCTGCCTCTGTTCTTCACCTCTTTCCGCTTCACTCCTCCTCCCTTCTTTCATTCCTCAATCAGACTCTCCAGCCTCATGATCTGTCCTCTATGACCTGAACTAGAAGTATTTTGCTTCACACTAGTTGTTTCATTTTGCACACTACATATAAGCTTTTAGTGTGTGTAGAAGCTCCAGCTCAAGCATTTTCTCTGCCTACTTTGAAGATCTATACTGGATCGAGTGTGGAGCCACTTGCATGCCCACAGCAATTAAAATATTATTGACTTGATAATGATGATGTCAGTGCAGAATTACAGGGTAAAAGTTCACATTGAAGGCATATACAGTGCCAAATGGACTAACTCTTTGCAGATGGACACCTAATTGTGGCTCCCTGAATCTCCAGATCATACTCTTGAATGAATTAATGCGTTTGTAATAATGTTTGTGCTTTTGTCTCCACTTCAAAGCCTGCATGTACACATTGTTCCACCGGCATAATTTACGGTTGTCAGAGCCTGCAGTCTAGAATATTTCCAGTGAAGCTAGATAATTCTCTCAGCCTGTCAACAGTCCTGACAGTGTGTGCATAGCTGTTGACACGCCCCACCATCCAAACAAACACATGCCACAGAGAAAATAATTAATAGCAAAAAAGGAGAGGTGAATCCAGCCCAGCTTATGGCAAAGACAGCTTTAAATGTGAAGACGTACCATCTTGATCTTGTAAAAGCAATTCAAATGTGCATAAAACATGAAAATACATTGTTTTCTCGCCATCAGAGCACGTAACTTGTGGATCATGAATTATGTTTGATATGGGGACTGCTGTGTCCACATGTTTTTATTTCAGATTCAGGCTGCCATTATTAGCATCCTCACAAGCTTGAAGACAGGACAGATGACCCTAATTGTCATGAGCTGTTCTTTTTGTTTAAACGGAGTTTATTTCTGCAGAGAAGCAATTATAAAGCTTGTAGAGACAGTCAAGTACTTGAGCTGAGCCAGCGTCTGTCTTTTTAGTCTCCTGCTATTGTAGACCACTGTGATAGTCTACTTAGCAGACTATTGACACTATATTCTGCTCTGTCAGTCTAGATACTACAGGACGTAATTGACATTTATTCGTCATCAGGTACAAGGTAAATGTCATTATATTCAGCTTCTAAGTGGCTAATTTAAAAGCCCTTGTTTGGTCGATTAGATTTAATATAATAGCTTAATCACCATAATGACATATGGTTATTGTTATGACGATGATGTGCAGAGGGGATAATGAATATTGTTCTGTACTACATGATGTCGATATGTTGTATCAGCTCTAAGAGTTTGTGTGTGTGTGTTTGTGTGTGTGTGTGTGTGTGTGTGTGTGTGTGTGTGTGTGTGTGTGTGTGTGTGTGTGTGTCCAGCTGCCTCAGACTCAGCAGAGTCAGACAGGCCCTGCATCGTCTCAGCCCAATCTGCTCCACATGCCCCACAGACAGAGTCCTCTCCACCAGGCCTCTTCCTCTTCCTCCACCTCCTCCTCTTCCTCGGCTCTCAGCGTGGGGCAGCTAGTCAGCAGTAAGTGTCCAACAGAGCTCACAAAAACACAGTATGCCTCACAAATACATGAAAGAAGCATATCCCTGCTATTGTTTTTATATGACACATAATGTGCATTAAAGGTTCAGGACACTTAAATTACAAAAAAATAATTTCCTCACACACCACTAGCATGCAGACATGAGATATATGCTGCTACCTCAATATAAATGCAATAACCCACACAATTTTATAAAAAATCTCCACAAGATTTTAATGTCCCATTTAAATCTTCAAAAATCTTCATATTTTATAAAAATATTAAACTGTCAGTTTACAATATCTTTATTTCCCCTTCAAAGGGGTCACACATGTTTTATCTCATTAATAATATACAAAAAAAATATATTTGAACAATTTACTTAAATAGGTGGGCACTGCAGCTTTCAGACACTTTTTCCAAACAGGGGCCACATGTGCATTTGTTTTGGACTATTTTCATCAACGTATTAATAAACATTTGTTGCTTTAGTGAGTATTTGCGTAGCAGGAGGGATAGACTGGGTTACATGGACAAAGCTTGTTATTGAGATCAGTTAATTGTTGATTATTATTTTTATGGGATTAGACTTTGAAAATCAGTTGTACAACGGCCTTTTTTAATTTCTACCAGACTGATACTTATTATTATGGAAATTATTACAGAGACACACTAGGAGAGAGAGAAAACAGAGTTAGTGCATGTACATTAATGTAAATACATGTATACATAATATTATGCTTTATTCATGTAGCATGTTTAAGACAGACAAAGCAGACATGGGGTACTCAGCGGCAGTCTCAAAATGCATTTACACTAATAAAACACATAAGAAATAAAAGCAACGAGACAGCAACATCGCATAAAAATAGTAAATACAAGTAAAAAGAACAAGAACAAAAAAGAAAAAGGACAACCATTCATTAAAGTCAATAAATATGAATAATATGATAAAATAGAATACAATAAATATGTACACATATTTTACATAATATGATGTTTTCAATTAGAACTGCTTTCACTTGAAAAAACAGTGTCTCTTAAAATAGAAGGTTTTACTGTAAGCAAATTCAATTTGATTCACCAATGTTTTAATAGGGCAGCAAAAATGTTAGGGCAAATAAAACCAAATCCTCTGGGTGGCTTGAAACCAACAGGGGTAAGAGAAAGAAAAATATTTTTTTAATTCGTTCCTTTAACATCACTGGATAGAGATCCAACACTGTCAGTGTGGACAGCTTTTGACTGATACCCACCTCCTATGATTGTTTTATTTTTCCTGACTGTTGTTTTTTGGTTTATTAGACGATCCAAAGTGGCATGTGTTATGTACCGTATAATGAACATAGGTTTCATCCAGCCAATGCGTGGGCCTTTGGCAGGGACTTATAAATCATTGGGCCACAGCCTGTCAGCATAGCTACTGCCTTAAAACTCTGTTTTATTCAGATAAATTTCATTTGTCAGAGTCAATTCTGCTAAACTCCTTTTAAACTAATTTCAAAGGCAGCTACAGTTCCAGAGAATTTAATAAAAAAAAAACAAGTCGCCATTGATCAACTTGTTGTAGACATTGTGTTTAGTTTACGTTTACGTGTAGCCTGGAATATATCTCATAACCCATTTTTGAGTCTGCAAAAAATCATTGTGCCTCAGTTCAGCTGTGGTAAATAGGATTAATGCTTTATGCTGAGTATGAGCCATATCACTTCCTCTCAATGTCACATGGAGCAAATGAAGACAAAGAAAAATCCCATGTCAGAATCAGTAGTCTGCAGAGCGGAGATGATAAAATGTCATTGCATTCACTTGGCCACAAAAAAGTGCCAGAAACGTTTTTTCATTTAAAAAGATGAGCATGTCTGTCACTCTTATCAATGGCCAATCATGAAGACTAGGGATGAGTATCATTAAGATTTTATTGGTACTACAATTAATACCAATACTGCTTATCAATCCAGTACTTTAAGTATACTCTAATTCTAATTCTTCTTTTGTTGTTTTTTAAGAGGGAAAAACAAATCAAGAAAATAATTAGCATTGCTTTATTCTCTCCTATGTACTGCATATTAACATTCTTGAAAACAGTAATGTTTGGAAAAAATTACTATTTCGGGCTTAGCTGTAGTTTGCCTGCAGCTCCCAAATCACTAAATTTGCCCCTGCTCTGAGTGATCTGAAATGAAACTACACTTTATTAGTTTATCTTATTAGACTTTAAATCATTAACCCATAATCATATAATTTAACCCCGTGTGTGACTGCCTCCTGGCTACTAACTCACTAGCAATGACAGATGAACTATGAGTGATGGACTTCAGATGTTTTCAGAGAGAGAGCTACCCCCTCATAACATAAACATAAAAATTATAACATAGAAGAACGTCTTAATCTGAAACAGAGTTGATGAGATAAAATTAGCAAGATGACTTTTATGTCACAATAATAGATGAGATATTTATGTAGTTTCTCCAGGACTGGGAGCAACACCGATATAGTTGAGCTAACGAAATTGTGGTTTAATAATTTTCAGCACCAAACTAATAAAGACAAATATCAGAAATATATGTATCAATGTCTACTTTTATTCATCTGGAGAAAGTCAACTGAGCATGCACGCTATTTTCTAGAATCACTCTTTGTAGCATTCATTCCTCCCATATCATCACAGAATGAGCTAATGCGTTGGAATTATACAAAAGAATAAAGTGCTTTGCTCAACGGCTCTTTTGCTCATTTACACCTGGAAACATGAATACATATATATATAAAAATCTGATCTGGATAAGGAAAACACATTAATGCCAGTGGAAATGCTTGCAACTACACACTGTGATCAGAATGCAATCATATCAGCCAGATCACATCAGTGGTGTTGCTATCAGATGTGATCTGATTGTCTGGTGCTGAGCATGTAGTGAACTCTAGCTGGTTAAAACTTTTCGTCTGAAACAACACTGTGAGAGCAGTGAGAGCGGCACCTTTCACTTTGTTTTCTTAGTGTTGATTGTTACATTTTAATTATAATTCATTTCTGCTAGATACTTAAAAACAATAAGTAGAATTGATTGACTGATTGATTGAAAATGTATTTCGAACATGTAAAAGAAAACAGAAAAGGTCATACACAAAATAGAGGGCATAGTAATACGTGATTCATAAACAGTTGATGATTTTGTTGTTGTTGTTTTTTGACAGAACACACTTATTTAGTCCCACCCCCTCTCCATTAGTCATTATTAATTAGCTAACAGGCTTCTTCAGTCACATACATTTTATATAAGTAAATATATAAAATGAAAAAGGGAAATGAAGAAAGAAAGAATAAATAACAGTCTAAATAAATAAACCATAAACAAACAATGTTAATCAAACACCTTCATCCCTGTACCCTGTAAGAATAAATTCCTTATGTCTCTTTTTAAACTGTTTCATGTTTGGACATTGCTTGAGTTCCTCATTCAAGCTGTTCCACAACTTTACACCACAGACAGAAACACAAATACTTTTTTGGTCGTACGCACCTTTACATTTTTTAAATGAAGTAATCGCCTTATATTATAACTCCCTTCTCTTTGAGTAAACATTTTTTGAATAGTTATCGAATCAATAGCTACTAAGTTTTCCATACAAAAGGTGGTTTTGCCCCTGGGGACACCATGTTTGTTAACAAGTCAGTAACATTTTATTTTAGGTTTCTAACTTTTAGACTACTTCTCAACTGGTTAGCCTCAACTACAAATTATTTGTGATGTATTCAATTTCGGGTGTGTTTTGAACAAAAAACAAACTTGAATGTATTGTTGCTGTGAAGAATAGCAACTTTTGGAAGCCAGAAAATGTATTGTCTCAGTTGTTTTAGTGTTTTTAGAATTAGCTATTAAAACTGTTTATGCACCGATCTGATGGTTAGTGAAAGCTCTACTCTGCTGTTCATTATTGCAGAATAAAGGGTGTATAGGATGTTTAAATCTTAAATCATATTTGGGTTGTGAGAAAAATATGGATCCAAGGCTATACCGGTTGAGATCTGCTGCTCCCCACAACCATTAGTCTTTCAAACAACTAAGTAAATTGTCTCCACTGGGAATGATGAAGAGATGCTCATCAATGTGGAGATGATGAGAGCCGAAGCTGTGAGCGCTTATCCCTCCAATTTCAGGCGGCTTGGAGTCTGTAGTCCCTCTTCTTCCAAGTGTTCACATGTCTGGAGCACGCTGCATACGCTACACGTCACTTATGAGGCACAACGAGATGGCAGCTCCATAGATTTTTGCTTAAATACGCTTGGTGGATTCCTTTAATAATTCATTGATAATGACCAAGATGAATAATTCAGAGGCACAAACTTTGCTTTAGTAAGCAGGATGCCAGGGCACCTGACATTGATGTACAATGTGAAATCACTTTTTATTAGCAGGGAAATTCTTCAAAATGCTAAAGTGAAGTTTTTCAGATCGACTCAAACAGCACATCTTTGTATAAAAAGTGTTTGAGGTAGCCTGGAGCTGGGTATCGTTTTTGTATGAGGCTCACTGCTGGTTTGAAGACCCGAACTGTCTTCTCTAGGGGTCAGATGGATGAAATAATGTCTTTATACATTCTTTAAAATTTAGCTGCGAGAGCCAGCTTCAGAATATATGTGTATTCATACAGAAAACTATAGCACTTCAGTATCTATCTGCTCCAGATCTATCCGTCTATTGAATTAACAAGCTGTGTGTCATGTGGTTTTGTCCATATGCTTTTCTATGTGCGATTAAAGATCCACACGATGAAATGCCTGTATTCATACCTCAGATGAATTCAATCCTCAAAACATCTCTCAGATACATATAGTTTACGGCATGAGGGCAAAGACAAATTATAAGTTCTGACCCAGACCAGGGCTATTTTTTTAAGGTTGTTTAAAGATGATCTTGAGTGCATATGTCCAAATGTTTGCTTCATTCACTCTGTAAAAAGAGGAATGTGATGGAGAAGCAGAGGTCTGATAAAATGAGATCTTTTTGTTGTATTGTAGACCCACAGACCGCCCCCAGTGAGGTCGATGGGGTCAACTTGGAGGAGATTCGTGAATTCGCCAAAGCATTCAAGATCCGCCGGCTGTCCCTGGGCCTGACACAGACTCAGGTGGGCCAGGCTCTCAGTGCTGCCGAGGGGCCGGCGTACAGTCAGTCTGCCATCTGCAGGTAAGGACAAAACAAAGAAGAGAGAAATCTCACAATAAATGTCTCATTAGTTCTTAATATGTCCCAATTTTGTTAAATGGAAACAGATGAAGTTGCATAGCCTCCGTGAGTTGTCTGGTGCTCATAATGGCAATAAATTTTTCATTCCATGTTTTAACACATTATTAAGATATTAAAATACATAATTGACTTTCATCACCCTGACAAACGAAAGCTCTTATGTCTGTACTTACCCTTCGTCCTCTCCCTTCCTTCTCGCCTGCTGACATGACAGCCTTGTGTTACTTATGCAAAATACATACACACAAGCATTACACGAAGCACTTAAAGCATTTAATAATTACTAAGGCCCGTTGCCTTTCACTCCGCCTGAACATGAGAGAGCTTGATGGTGATGATCTGTTAATAAGATTGCCATGTTTTACTACTGCCATGAGGACATTTTAGTCAGATATGGTGCATTATATATTCATGAGACAATCAGACAATCAGTGTTTCATCCCCTCTGTTGTTCCACTTGACTAACCGTTTGCATGAAGATGCCAAATGAGCCACATTTTCTTTCAAGGCATGTCAGAATGTTAATTTTTCAAAAGAACTAAATATTGTAATCATTTATATTCAATGTATGAAACAGTTTTAGGGATAAAATTTGCTCAAGCGTGAATAAATGCAAGTTTATGTTGAATGCCTGTTCTAAAATCCAATTAAATGATACATATCGAGAACCTTTCTTTATCAAAAACACAGAACTAACACACAATATTGGCCATTTATGCATCAAGTATTACCATCCGTTTTTAGTAGAATTCTTTTTTTAATTTTAATGTCTGTCTGCAATGCATGTGCTCTGCTGATGACCGGTACTGTTTATGTGACATGGGGCTGCCACGCACTTGTAAAAATTTCATCACATCAACATCAAACGGCCGATAAAATGTGAAACAGTACAGCGACTGGGTTGTATGAGGCCCAGCCGTCTCTGACTAATGTTTAAAGTCTGAAGATCACACATGAAATATTTACAGCCAGGCATAATTCAAATATTTATAATATACATTAAAAGCCATTAGCTTAAAAAATAAACACTCTGTGGGCTGTTATTCATGCTGTTAAGAATGATTTTTTGATTGTATAACAGTGGACATGACATCCTGATGTTTGAAGGAGAGGGGCAAACTTCACATGCTTTAGTTTAGTTAACATCAACGCAAACATGACGTTTGAAGAGAGACGGGACGTCACAGTAGCTCAGGGGCCCCGACTCTGAACCCAGACAGAGAACAGACACTGACAGATGCTTCCATCTTGTCTCCTTTCATTGCTCAGTATATTTCCAGGCACTTTATTAGTTTATCTAAACAGGCACAAGCATTACATGGGGGCATCATCAAACCATTGATGTGCCAGTCTGTCCTCTTCTGGCTCCAAACTTGCTTGTTTTCCTGTTTGGAATACAATAAATATTCATTGAAATGAAAGATTGATCATCCAATTCATAATTTTAATTAAATGATTTAAGATAGAAAACATTAATAGCTCACCTTAATGAGTCACACTGCTTAGCATGCAGTGCACTGTCATAAACTCTTAGATTGCTGTCCTCATTACTTTAAACTTTACCAAGTCATATTTGACTCAGCATAAATAAACTTTACCAGAATAATAACTAAATGATTGACCAGAAATACACAGCCAGCTGATAAAAAATATAAAGAATAGCCATATTTCATTATACTAATCTTGTACGGACTCAATGTACTTTACTTGCTCTACGCAAGAGCAGGTTATCATTCTCAATTATTCAATATTGTTGCCCATGCATTAAGTGAAATCAGCACTTTTTTAGAAACTTCACATTGAGGAATAACAAACTTTCCTATGTAGTAAAGAAACAAGAAGTCAAACTTTGTGGGAGGTTTTCTCAAAATGAAAAAAGCTTTGATCAAATACTAAAATGTCTCAAATGATTTTTTTAAATTATATTTAAACTGGAAAATTTTAAATTATTAAATCAATATTTTAAATATTAAAAAATTAAATCAAACACTAAAAAACTAAATAAATTAGGTTTGATCAAAAAGTGTATGATGCCAATACTACCTGAAGGTGGACATGAGCACATTTCTAATGTTATCTCTTTGTGTCAGCATGTATCAGTATAAAATCCATATTTGAAATAATAATTGAGAAATTGTTAATGGTTGAAATAAACCGAAAAAATATAGCTCATTGATTTTATTGCCCACAGTGGGCTAATACATCCAGAGATGACAATTGGATAGATATCTCAATATATGCTGTATGCCAAAACAGCCAATGGCTTAAAGTGTATATTGTCTCACTCTGTAAATCATTATTTTTTATATCACCATCTTCAATACCCAGAATACCCCTTTTTACCAGTACGTTAAACTGCTCAAACTGTAAACACAAGAAACTGGAGGTAGGAAATTACTCCACTGATGTGTGAAAAATAAACGTATCATTACTTTGTTCTTAATTAGACAAGATAAATCTATTCATATAGCCCAATTCATATGTGAGACATTTTCAAACTTGTGCACAGACATTTAAACATTAAAAGACTGATTAAAAGACAGTAAGGACATGTGCACTGTACACATCTGTAAGCAATTCTGATGTTAAAAAGAAAATTGGTCTTGTTAATCTGATAATTGAACTATATATTTTAGTTCACTTCATCCAGCCCTGATCTCAGGTTAATATCTATCTCAGGTATTTGAACTGCTTAAAACATGGTTGTAAACCCTCAGGCCAATAGTAACTCAGCTCTAATACAGCACATCTAAGCAGAGCTCCTAGGGTGCTTTTAAGAAGAGCCAGAAAGACTAGAGGTGCATTCAGGGCCATTTCTCCCCCGTGCTGATGCACCTAGAGTAGGGAGTGCATACCCCAGCTGAGCATCTCTCAACTCATTTTAGTATCTGCAGTTCCTGTTGATCCATGAAATGTCCTGTCTCTTGCGACTCTTCATATTTACTAATGTATTCCCCGCAGTATGAAGCTCTCCTTTTTCCACTGTTTAGGGGAAGGACGGGGTTATAAATAATCCTGCCTGTCGACAAACAGGAATGCACCAGTGAGGTGTAGAAACACATGAAGTTCATGCATGCATGGGCATCTCGCCCTCACTGTTGTTGTCTGCGGCAGCTCACCTTGCCATTAAAAATGTCTTGTGTGCATTGTTTGTTCCTCAGAGAGCTCTCTGCTGTCTTTCCATCAGAGCTGTGAGCTCAGGACTTATTTTACTAAAAGCATGCACATGTCACACCCGTGAACACAGTCAGTCAACTTACTGAGGTCATTGAATTAATCGGGTCTGGAAAACGGATCTTAAAAATCAGCTGTTGTAAGAATTTGAATTCTCCTTTATTGATAGAAAAATATTTTTTCTAAAAGCTCTTCAAAAACGATTTTCAGTTGTCGTTTTTTATTTTTAAAAAAATCAAAGTGTCAGTAATACAAGATTTTATAATAATCTGTGAATATTTCCTCGCGGTCCGCTAGCTGTGGGTTGTGTGTGCCCCGGTTTTCGGCTCAGTCCTGGCTCTGTAAATTGAAAAATAAAAAAATGGTGCTGACCGCACCACACAACACTGTGTGCAGTTTGTAACCATCACTCCCGGACACGCTAAGAGACGTGCCATCAAGTAACGCTACGACGCAGGGGTTTTGGCCTCGTGGTTAGCGCGTCAGTCTCCTATTCCCGAGGCGCCGGGTTTGCGGCCCGGCATGAGCAGTAAAATCATCAACAACAACAAAGAGAGAGACAAGATGTTGAGCTGTTAGTTTAATAATTCACTTTGTGGTAAACATGGCTGAAATGTGCACCATTACACACTCTGTAGGTTGCAGCGCTCTTTACGTATCATTAAAATACAAACTTTTGAACCAGTATAAGTGAAGCTTTAACTTCATGATTGGTCCTTTCTGGTCTCCAATTAGTCATATACCTGTTAAAGTATCATTAGAACTAATGTCAAATTAAACCGACGCCTCATTTGTTTTGCATGATATTGTTCTTTGTTCCTTTGTGAAAAGCCACAAAATAACACAAACATTACAGGTATCTTTTCAAAACTATCATTCTCCTTCACATATCTAATTCACATGTCAGAAACAGTATCTGTTCATGTCAGAGTCACTGAGCTGCCAAGTAGCAGTGGTTTTTTTATAGGAAAGGCTTCACTCTCCATTCTTACTGTGACTTGCTAAAATGCAGTCTTTGTGAAGTCAGAATTATGTGTCACAGCCGTAAAGTTGTAGGAACTTTTCAGGATTAGAGTGTGTAAATGTATTCTTATTAAATATACAATGATAGGTTGTTAGAGGATGAAAGAAAGTTTGAAAATGTATTAAATGTACATTTTGATTAATAATTCAAGCTCTTTTTGTAAATAAATGATGGTGCCATATTTAACTGCATGCATTAGTGGATTATTTTGTTTGTTGGTTTTTATCACCTGAGGGAAAGAAATGGAATATTTGAGAATAATTCCTGTTTTGTCTTTTTGAATTAATTTAGATTAATAGTAGTCAAAACAGTCAGTTAGATGGTTGGTATCATTTTGGTTCAACTGCACCTGATTTTAACGCCTTTGGCAATATCTCCTTACTCCACTATTGCCAATTTGGGACAGAGAACCACAACGTCCTCTAGAAAATTAGCATACCACAGGCATCCTTCACCTCCAGCTGCTGCAGCTGAGGTGTTTCCAGGTACAGACCACAGAGGAGTTTGGCTCGGATGTGTACCTGGATGCTAGTCTCAGTCCCAGTGGCATTCTGGTTGAGGAGACGAAAAGGCAGGCAGCTTATCCCTTGTTCTGGCAGGGCACCTAAGTAAGATTCTTTTTTCTCAATTCTCCCCAGACACACCATCCTGAGAAGCCACTTTTTCCTACCACAGGAAGCCCAAGAGAACACTATAGGTAGCAGTCTGACAGGCAAACTGAACCCTGGCCTTTTATATCCTGCCAGGTTTGAGAAGTTGGACATCACCCCTAAAAGTGCCCAGAAGATTAAGCCCGTTCTGGAGCGCTGGATGGCTGAGGCTGAAGCCCGCCACCGATCCGGCATGCAGAACCTGACTGAGTTTATCGGCAGCGAACCTTCAAAAAAACGCAAGCGGAGGACCTCTTTCACCCCACAGGCACTCGAGATCCTCAACAGCCACTTTGAGAAGAACACACACCCCTCTGGACAGGAAATGACGGAAATAGCAGAGAAACTGAACTATGACAGGGAGGTTGTGCGTGTCTGGTTCTGCAACAAGAGACAAGCGTTGAAAAACACAATAAAGCGTTTGAAACAGCCCGAAATCGGCGCTGCTGCAACAATGGACCCTCTCACTGATTCTCTAGAGGAGCTCCCGAAGTGAACAAGATCTCCGACAAAAAAGTGGACCGGAGAAGTGGCAGCCATTAAAAACAACAAAGGTGGATGAACTCTTCATGAAATGAGAAATGAAAACTGTTCCCAGTCACCTGGATAGACAGTCATGAGGTTTCAAACTAAAACTATGTGTTTTCAGTGTGACTTTTCCAGTTATGTAAATGACCTTGCCGAAACCAAAAATGAGAAAAAAGAGATTAATATCTGAGAATTATGTAAAAACATATGGTGTGCTGTTTCAAAGAGTTCTAGATTCTGGCCTTACCAGCCAGACTGCTGCCCAAATTTTGGTTCCTACGGGGAGAGATTTAGTAAAGAGATCATACCAAATCAAAACACTATTTACCAAAGTCTGTTGCATCTGAGTACCAAGAATAATTTTGTAATGTAAATGTGTTCTAAATTTTTACATTTGTACTGGCAAATCTAAGCTATATGTGTGAGGTTGAGTATACATTTTATCTTTGTCTCGCTTACTTTTTTCTTCATTGTTTGTATGTAAATATGTAAAACAAAAAAAAGGAAACATGCTGTCTTCAAATTGAAATCACACTGAATAAGTTCTCTTTTGGACAAAAAATACCTTTGCTGTTATACAATTGCATTATAATGTTGTTTTCCTCCGATTTGTGTTTCATCTGCAAGTTTTTTCAGTCACAGTGTACTGTAACTTTGTACAACTTTTACAGGTATTTGTTAATGATCTCATGCGACTGTTTCAGAGGACGTATGGAGAGGAATGAAATTATGGACTGTCAAATGATGATGAAGATGATGAGAATGAGTTTGAGTGTCTGTCAAGTCTACTGCAGCTTTGTTTTGAGCTAATGTGTCATTCTGTTGCCAAAGCCTGATAGCCAAAGAATACAAACATTCAGCTCAAGGACTGGGGAAGAGTTTACCCTTATATTTATTTGTTCATGTGGCTTTTTGCCCCTTTTTATCTTAATTGTTTTTCTCTGTAAGTCAAGTAAAAAAATGTAAAAAAATTGTTGTCATGTCAGGCAGCAGTCTGCTGTAAAAAAAATGATCACAGTAAATATAGAAAATGTTTTTTAAGCAAATTTGCCTCTGCATGTTTTAGTTCAAACCAGGAGGATAATTTACAGATGTGACTAAAATACATTTCAAAAATCCCCAAAATTAAGAAATGTCTACATTTTCACTGAAATGTTTTTACACAACAAACCCTTTATAATGCCCAAAAATTAAAGAAAAATGTGCAGTTGGAGCCTGTCTGTTGCCACTGACCAAACTACTCAGCTCATACCAGTTCAGCTGTTAATAACCTGAATATTTAAACTTAAATTTGTCTTTTTTTTCAGAATTTCTCTTGGTTACGTGAAAATTTACAAGTGTTACAATCAGTGTTTTTTTCTCACATATGAATTGAGTTCTACCACAGTGAAGTGTTAAAAAATGGTGAATCTCAGCTCAGTCTCTTGCAGATGTATTTATGGTTATTTTTTTAATCATCATTTTTCAGTTTCAGTACAACAAGACGTTTATTAATTAACTCTCCATCACTCTGCAAAAAATTTATTTTTAATCCAATTTTACCTTGTCAGAAATGTCGATATTCCTTCCGGACTGTCAATTTAGATATTTGGCTCTTACAAAAACCCACAGGAAAAAGGAAAAAATAGGTGTCACATTTCAGAACAAGTGGATTTAATTTGAAGTGAGTTGAAATTCGAAGCAAGTTATTCAGAATCATGTATCTGCTTGATATCTGTCCTTCCATGTCACATTGGTAATCTCAGTCTTTCAGTCCCCGGTGCACTGCTGTGTTCATCTGCTGTGTTCACTGCCTGGAAAAAAACACACACACACACACACACTGAAAATGTAAGAAAACACTTGAATAAAGCGTCACTTTTTACATTTACACCTACAGATTTTATTTAGTTTTTTATTTTGCTTTTAGAGAAAAAAAAATCAACTTCAGGCCAATCTTGGGCCAAGAATTACTACGTCTGCACCACCAAGAAAGCAGCAGTGGATCAGTTGTGAGGCTTAACAAAAAAGCTGGAACCAAAACCAAAAAAAAAAGAAGTCACAGAAGGGAGTTATGCCTTTGCTCAACTTTTCAATGCTGGACCAAAGCTCTATAGTTATGCACATTGTACAGAGAAATAGATTCACGATGTTGACAATCTTTAAAATCTGAGAGAAAATAATTAAAGAGTAGTAATGTACAGTAGTTCATCCAAGGTTTACCTCAGTACTGTTCTTGTGAGAATCATACAAATGCCATACAAGCAGCAGCAGGTCTGAAGACAAGACAAATAATTATTCTGCACTGTGTTGTCCATGTTCACCTTCAACGTGGAGGGGAGGCTTGTGTTTTATTTTTTATTATGGGACACATGATTGTTTTATTTTTTGAAATACTTTCCTCAGCCACATGTGATGGCCACTCTGGTCATCTGTTCTTTATTATTGTTTTGCATTATTTCTCATTTGTTGTGACATCCATCTCTGTTTTCACAGATCTGTAGACCCATGTAGAGGAAAGGAGATTACAGTAATGTTGCTCTTAGCCCAATTAGGATGATTTGTTAATCACCTTTAAATACTTTTGTGAAATTTTAATAACACAGACAACCTGGTTTGACGTTTTGTTAATAGTTGAAGAACTTGAAACCAAAGCGGAAGAGCCTGTGGAGGTTGGTTTTCATTATTTTATAAACTGAAAACTGTACTTTATCTATAGAGCAATATCGGTTTGGTCAGTTAAGCAGCACTTTGTGTATTTCTTAAAAAAAAAAAAAAGAAGCTTTGAGTCTGTCACATTGATTTGTACCATAATTAGTAATAAACAATTGTTTAATGAGTTGCGTTGTCTTTTCAGATTTTGTTATTTCACAACCACAGGGGCTGCCTGGTGGTGTAGTGGTTAGCACTGTCGCCTCACAGCAAGAAGGTTCTGGGGCCTTTCTGTGTGCAGTTTGCATGTTCTCCCCGTGTATCTCTCCGCGTTTTCCAGCTTCCTCCCACAGCCCAAAGACTTGGGCTTAGGTTAATTGGAGACTCTAAATTGTCCGTAGGTGTGAATGTGTGAGTGATTGTTTGAAGTTGTTTGTCTCTGTATGTTGCCCTGTGATAAGCTGGCGACCTGTCCAGGGTGAACCCTGCCTCTTGCCCAATGTCAGCTGGGATTAGCTCCAGTGATCCTTAATGGATAACATGGTAAAGATAATGGATGGATGGTATTTCACCACTGAAAAATATAATTCCATGTTATCTTTTCTGGGAACAAAATACCAAGTTAAATTGTCACAGAGACCTGGACAATACAGCTTTGGCTGATGCAGCAGATTCACATCAAGTGAAAGATAATTGTGAGTTGGGTAATGATTACTAAAACAGATGAAATTGAATGAGGCAGTCATTGGAAAATATGATTACTAACATCTTAATAACCAGTTTGTTATTCCACATAAATAAATGAAACAGTAGAAATACCAATGACTGTATATAAAGATAGTCCACCTATCACAAGTCGGTCTCAGCTGCCACACATGAGATCACACTCGGTTTATATAGCATCCAATAAAACCGAACTGATCAGAAATATGAAAAATGTAACATATCAGTGTGATAAGAAGGCATGGCGTTATGACATGTACAGCAGTCATATTCCAGGGGCTAATCAAGGTATTTTGGCCACTACATTTTTTTCACTCACATGTTGTCCGTCTTTACATAAAGCCATTGAGAAAAAAAGTAGTATTTATATACATTTTCGGATTGACTTATGATCCTGAAAAATTGAGTTTGTATTTTGAAAAACAGTGTGACATAAGGTAAGTGCTGTTGTAGAGGGTCAAAAGTTTCAGTAACGGGCAACAATTCTAAAAACATGGCTGACTCCTCTTTTCATCTTTTCATCAACTCGAAAGCGACATGCAGTAATTTGACATTTGACACCCTGTTGATAGATAAAAGAATGAATTGAACTGGCTATTTGGTTTGTTGAATGAGAGACATGTCCACAAAAAAAAGAGTCTTACACACAATATGTAGCAATTTATTTAGATTTCCTTGGGGTCAGTAGATAAGAATGCTTCTCATCAAAGTGTCATGTGTTTGCCTCACCAAAAAACAACAAGACAAGTGTAAAGGAGGAGAAATATATAAATAATCGTGGAGAAAGCCTTTTGAAACTAAACTCAAAAGTTTGATAAAGCTTCCCTCTCCGTGATGCCTTTGAAAAACGGACAGGCTGCGGAAGAGAAAGTAGTAAATAAATAAATAATAATAATAAAAAGCACAGACAACATAAATTATTAACATTAGACTGAAAACTGATGTTCAAGATGCTTTTTCGTCTTCCTTTCAGCTCCCTCTCCCCCCTTCATTTCAAAACACTGGCTGTATGTTTGAGTGATGATGGGTGAGGTGTGCGCAGCTCCAGCATGTTCTTTGATATTCTTTTGTCTTCTACCCGCGCCATTTTCATAGTTTCTGCCATTAACAGTGTAATTGTGCAGATGCAGCCCCTGACCCATATATGTTTTCTAACAGTGTTTGTAGTCTGCTGCTGATAAGAGTTCACTCTATTCTCCCTCTGCTGAAGCACACAGCATTGCTTTTGATGGTGAGCAACAGCTCGGTTAAAAGAAATCCCAACACAGATATTATGTTGTAAATGTCAGGGTATGAGCTTTTTATCAATCATTCGTGAATCTGAGTCAGACCAAAAAGTTTAGTTCCTACTTTTGTTCCTACTCCAAATGTAAAATCAAATATACAGTATGTGACTGATCAATGATCACTGAAAACAGTTGGTCACTTCATCATCTTTTGAGTCATGTCAATTTAATATAAAATTTAGACAATTGTCTGTACATGATAGACTCCTTGTTTTCACATATTGAGTAATACTAAAGTAAGAATGTGGTTGAGTGCCCTTTTTGTAGATTAAAAACAAAATAACTATATAGTATGTAGATACTAAGCAAAGTATTGTTTGAGTTCTTAGCAGAGATCTAAAAGTAGTAGTTGTTTGCTGGTTCTCATACAATCCTAAGTGGTGCCAGGTTTCTTGTAAAGACAATCACACAGTCAGGACCGGTTTTGACCTCTGAATCTTGTTTTATCTTGAACCCACAAAAGCTAAAAGGAGAAGCTGGGGTCTTAAGAAAGGTGTCCCTCCATCTCTCTGTTGGTGTTGTTTTTTTCTGAACAGAATCAAAGTAAAGACTCTCATCTGAGCCAACTGTCTGACTTGTTGAAATAAAACATTCCCACACGACCCGCAGCCACCTGAAATTGTCTTGCGTGGGGAGAAGGAGGCAGGATAGAAATATTATGACATGTCGTGCTCCAAATGGATTATGTTTCAATATCAGTCCGGACACAGAAACAGAGAGGTGGAGGGACAGAGAGTGCAAGTGTTGGATGCAGATGGTTTGAAATTGCTGCCTTTGTTTTCAATCAGGCATGAAGCATTCACTTTCCTTATCTTTCAGACAATGCACCAATGCACGGTGGGCTGATGTTCTGGGTAAATGAACTGTCTGTATATCCCTCCTGCTCCTCCGCCTTCTTGTTTTCACTTCCTCCTCAAGGTTGAGATGTTGGTACACTGAATGTGGCGCGCGAGCTGCTCAGGCATCTCCCACTTTGCTGCTCTGCACACCCAAATGCCTCTCAGGGTGCAATTACCAATCCTCACATGCAATAGAGGTTGACCATGCATATGATCCCTTTTGCTTTTCACCTTCTCTCCTTTTCAGCGTTATTAGCAATGACACTGTGTGAGGTATTTGCAGGTAGAGGAGTTAATAGCCCAGGTCTTTGCAGAGACACCTGTCTGACTTGAGCACCTGATTGCATCAGCCCCTAGTCCATTTAACTCTGTAGCAGCCCGGGTGTTGAATGCCTTTATTTGGGCTGTGATGTCACATATATACGACCGAACGAACAGGTGAGACTGTAAGACCTTCTCAATCTGCTTTCCACAAACACAATATACTGTATGCTTTAGATTTCAACAATGTTTAAAATAAAAGACAATCAACAATGCTTTATTTAAAATTTCACATCCAGCACTTTACTCTGACTTTCTCAGAGAGGAGGAA
The DNA here is from genome assembly GCF_022379125.1 of Scophthalmus maximus. Lineage (NCBI taxonomy): Eukaryota > Metazoa > Chordata > Actinopteri > Pleuronectiformes > Scophthalmidae > Scophthalmus > Scophthalmus maximus. The sequence continues at coordinate 1,890,786 of NC_061530.1, forward strand.
CCTTTTCAACTTCTACCTTAGCTTCATGCGTATTTTATTTTGCACTTGCAAGATTTTTTTAATCAAATAGTTAAGTCCAAAAAGATGCTATTGTTTCATGCATTTAGCCATAGAGATGTATCAGGGCCTCAATTTCCTCAACACAATGTGTTTCTTTTTATAAAGTCAAATATGACGTTCAATCCCCCTTCCCACCCCAATAATTTTTTATCTACAGGCCATTACCATCATAAACTTCATAGGACCATAGCCAGGACTTTAGAGACAGTAAAGTTTCGAATCCATGCCCCCCTCACCCCCACAGAAAATTCGGACTCAAAATCTGGCTTCACAACAATATGGCTACAGCCCCTTCGGATTAATTACAGTTTGGAGTCATAAAATGTGCTGCAAAAGTCCAATGCTTATTATCAACACACATTTTGACTTAAAAGCATGATTATACCGAATCGTGACACTCAAAATAGTTTCCCCCTTGTCAGTAAGCAGTGCTTGCAAAACCCTTTGGCAAAGTGCAACTCTCATGCGCATGGGTCATCGCAGCTTTAAGAGCCAGAGGAAAATAACCGGCGTTGCCCTCCATCATCCCCTCATCCCACTGACCTCTACGTACGGTATAGTATACTTACAGCACATACAGAGAGAGTGAGCGGAAAAAGGGGTGGAGCGGGGATGAAAGAGAATGATTGTATATCTGAAGGCATCAAGAGAGCAGATATGGATGGCAGAGGAGTGACATGGTTGGACACATCTTGGCTTTCTTATTAGTGAGGACCTGTACGGACACTTTGGGCTTTTTTTATGGGGCCATGGTGAAACCCCTCTCCGTGCATCTGTGGATAATGGCCAGGGGAAATCACAGATGAGAATCACTCAAAGACAGGGAGATGTCAACAGGCCCATAATGATAGCTGATGGCCACAGAACACTCTCCTTTTCCCTCTCAGCCTTACCTGCCCAAGTTGCACTATACTAGAAAACATAATTAGAGGTAAAACAGAGAGACGGAAGCTTTATCTCTGTGTTTTCTGTAAGCAATGCTCTTTGTTTTATCCATCTGGGAGTCCTTTTTTCCCCTTCCCAATCTCTCTTTCATTTCATGGAGAGAAGGAGGAGGAGGAGGAGGGCTCCCTCTGTGAGATGCCAAGGTGCTCCCAGTCCATTGTGCTGCTGGCTGTCAGATTAAATTAGGGAGTACAGGCTCCGTGAGTGTAAAAAAATCAATACTTGATGGAAGATTGCTACCCGGAAAATCTGTTTTGATTCCAGGATTAATTCTTGACCAAAGGCTCTGGCAAAATGACATGCCATTAGCCTGAAAATGAACACATTCTGCAGTGGAAATTGGATGGAAATGTGTCAGGTGATTGCCCGGCTGGTTGTTTTTGACTCTTTGAGAGAGGGGACTGAAGGTGTGGCTTTCGTGAATGAGGCCTTTGGGGCTGACTCCATTTCTAGAACAGAGACAACTCCACCGTGGCCTCTGAGTATTCTCAAGGCCATTGTTGTCCAGTGGTTGCAAATGCATTCCAACAAGGTGACATGCATTTGCCCACCATTTGGTCTCTCTTGTGTTTTCCATAAAGCATGGCATGAGAAATGAGAAAATCTGAAAATGAAAAAGGAGGATCCCCCTGTTTACTCAACAGAGAGAAAAGGGAGGTGAGTTGCCTTAATGATGAGTGAATAATGTGTTTTTCATGACAGATTACATCTTCTTGTTTGAAAAATTTCAACAGGACGCTTTAAAAATGTAACAGACATTCAAGTGTTTTGTGGAAGAAAAAATGTGTACTATTTTAATTTTAATAATAATAATAATAAAATATTTACATTGTTATCAACAACATCATTATATCTATAAGTGTCAGTATTATTATTGTCATTTCAAGAACCAATGGTTACACAACTGTTCCAGTTCTCTCTCTCTTCTTTCCTCCTCTTTCTCCCCTTCTCTCCTCTCATCTCAACCGGTCGCGCCAGATGTTCTGTCCACAACTGGGTCTGGTTCTGCTAGAAATGTCTTCCTGTTAAAATTAAGTTTTTTTTCTTCACAGTCACCATTTGCTGCTCATTGTGGGATCTGTTAAGTTTCTCTGTAATATTGTGAGGTTTTGACCTCACTATGTAAAGTACATTGATGTAATATAAGTTGTGATTTGATACTATACAAATAAAATTTATGGGAAAAACAATGCAAGACATGATTTCTGACGCTCTAACATGTTTCTGACCAAAACATGTTGTAATAATTATTATGTTATGGTAAATTTCAAGATTCTACTCCCTTTTCTTCCACTCCTATTTTTTTCCTTGTCTGGAAGGTAATTATTGTCTAAGCATGGATGTTTTCAAAAAGCACAAGAAAAATAACATTCATGTATTTTTTTATATTTTTTGTTCTTGTGTTTGATTCCACAGAAAATTCCATCATTAAAAGATCAACCAAAAAATTTGGCAAAAATGATTATGATCAAATAGGCATAAAAATACACATCCAACTGTCACGTAACATCTTATTTCAGGGGAATTGTCTGGACCCATGTTTGATCCTTCAGTTTATCTGGAATTATATATATTATCTGGAATTTATTATATTATTATATATTTTTTATTTTCATGTTTCATCTAGAATCATTAGCCTTTTATTTTCTTGGCATTATGACTTTAGACTGTCTTCTGTTGAAAAACATTTAAAAAACCCTGCATCTAGATCAGTTGCAGGCAAAATGCAATTATGGGTGCATTTATGTGCATGTTGTCTTACTGTTCATGGGTCCTCTATTTTATGTTAAAGTTATTGTGCAATCATGCAGAGAAACTCAATAAGACTATCTTTCCGAAAGGCATTAGAGGAAGACTGTGATGATGATGATGATGATGATGATGTTCCGGGAGTTTATCATTTAATGCTAATGGATGTTTGATGGTTATGAGTCTTGCACTGATCCTTTGTGGACCACAGTCAGTTTTACAATGAGGCTTTGGCGCCCCCTCCTGGATAAACAAAATACGACTATTATGACTATTATGAGGTTGGTCATGTCGCTAGATGGCAGAACGCTCCACAGCTTCCAACTTATAATTTTAACGTCAACACCACCGAAGTGGGATGCGTTAAAGGAAAAGTACACCGAAAAACAAAATAGTATATGTATTATTTTTGTACTTTTGCCATTTAAGGTCTCTGGAAATTGACCAACGGAAAATAATAACACAATATAATTAAATTAAAAACAAACTTCTAAATTGTATAATTAAATAAAGTTGGCACATGTGAATAAGCAGATAATGGTATTTGCCATTGCAGTTTCTTTAACTAAGATTTCCAGGAGATTTAAAAAATTTCGGTAACATTAATGAAGTAAAAAGGGACCTTTGGAGACAATGGGTATAGTATTCATCCACAGTTGAAATTATGTTTTGGCTTTGTCTGTTTCTACATACATTGAAATTAATGTTAGGAAGATTAAAACCAATCTAGTAGAACCAAACCTTTTTTGGTTTAGGGGCAAAAAAAATCAAGTGGAGATGTTCAAATAACACATTCATCAACTGTCACTACTACGATTTTAAGGTAAAACATGTCTAGTGTGGTTGCTCTGATCTTCATCATATGGTGGCTGTAATGTCTGAAATTCATTTCACCGAAGACATACCGTAACTGTAATCTGTTTTGTTTAAGCAGCATTTTAAAATGAAAGGTGTGAAGAACAAAAAAGCTAAGAAAACATTCAGTAGTTAAAATGAATATGGTTTTATTTAGTAGTTTAATTGGAACTTTCATGAGTATCAATCAATGGACTTACTGTATTTCTCTGGCTGTTTTTAAAACTTTGGAAAAGCTTTTGCCAAAGAATGCTTAATAGGAGGTGTAAACTAAACCGTTAATTCAGAGAATGAGGATGATTTCTTTTTAAGGTGGATTTCCTCTTTAAATCGAGGGACCAAGCTCATCATTACTCAGTATTAGTAGCAGCCACACAGACAGTAGGAAATACATTTTAATAGAAATACAACAATCACTGTACAAAATCCATATGATGGGTCTCACAGTAAATGTCCTTTGGGTTTCAGCACACTTGGGTGTAATAGGAAATGAAATTGCAGACAAAATTGCAAAGCAGGCGACCAGGAAAAGACAATTTGACATCACAGTGAACATTAGCGCAACAGAAATCAGGGGCATGATAAAACAGAAATTAAGAAGCCTTTGGAATAAAACAGTGGGAGAAGGAAAGGGAAGGGAAATGGTATTGCAGAGTGAACAAGACAGTGGGAGAGATGAGGAGTACAAGAAGAAGTAGAAAAGAGGAGACAATCATAACAAGACTCAGATTTCGACATAATAGGAAAATATTCAAAATAGGAAAACATAACTCAGGAAACTGTGACAAGTGCAGACAAGAGGAAACAATAGAAAATACCATAGTACACTTTCAAAAATATGGGACTGAGAGAACACGACTCATTCAGAACCTCAGAAAGCTCAAGATGAATATTGTGGACATTATACAGCAAAATTTGCAGAATGAATGCTATAGTCATTTAATACAGTACCTTAGGGAAATAAAGGTGTTGGGGAGAATATAATAATATTGTAGGTTTTTGTTTTGTTTTATTTTTTGTGATTCTGATCCACATTCCTTACCAGCTGGTGGCGGTAATACACCATTCCGTTATTTGCAAACCGCCATAAAAAAAAACAAAGAAGAAGAAGAAGTAAAGCGAGGGACGATGACGTCAGCTCGTTACCTTGGCGTTGCTCGGCAGCGGGGTTGCTGGTAGTTGTAGCACACATGTATCCGAAACATTAATAAAGAAGTTTTTTATTTGAAACGAATGATGTCTTGGGTCAACGCTGTGTCGCACAGTGGCGAGGACGTGTTCGACGAGAGTGCGGTCGACCTTAATCTTCAGAGTAAAGAGTGGAACTCCAACATGAAGAAGCGACTCAAGGTAAAGCTAATGTAGCTAATGTCTCGTCCAACCTGCTCCCAGTTTACTCTGTACAGGCCGGCACGAGGCGGCAGGTACTCCATGTCCGCAGCCCTCAAAGTAATCGTGTGACGTGTGTCGGTCCCACTGTGATGTTCCGGACAGGATGGTTATGTGGACGGAGTCAGTGCCGGGGAGGAGGCCGCGCTTCAGCTCGGGTTCGACCTGGGGTTCAGGGAGGGAGCCGCTCAGACTGTGGCCGTGGGCCGTCTCAAAGGAATCGCAAGGTAAACAACCATGTTGATCAATCACGTCACTTTGTATCATTTTTCATTTGACCATGGTCTGCACCTGCACCTGAGTGTCCCAGACTCAACATTTCTACTCACAGCCAAAACCTAAAAGACATTTGTGACGAGCTAAAATATAATACATTCTGTTTCAGGTTCAAAAGGGTGAGGTTCAAAAGATAAATACATTCATAAATAATTGAATGGGGATTGACTAAAACTTTAAAATCATTAAAGACAGTTACATTTGTTGTGTTTACCTGTGATCTACAAAGTGGTCTTGATCTGATTATCTGAGATCGATTGTTTCTGTCTCCACTCAGTATCTACTGGGAAACTAGAGTAAAGTTCTCGCTGAGGAAACCAACACCATCGCATCGGTGTCTATTTCTCCCCGTTTTCAAGGCGTAGCAGCTTTGGTTTACTTAGACAAAGAAAAGCAGCGAACTGTTACTATTTGAGAAGCTGGAAGCAGTAAATGTTTGGCTTTTTTCTTGCAAAATTAATGATTCAATTACATGATTGGAAAAAGTATTTTATTAATCCTAAAGACAGGTTGCAGTGTCACTTCACATCAATCACAAAAACATGACAAACAATGCAATTAAAAGCTAAATAAAGTACACAAAGAAATCTTAATAGGAAGGACTAAAATGTATACGGTGTGATAAATAGACAATGTGTGATGAAGGGTAGTAATACCATATACTAAACACTGTATATTTGAGTAAGTTAAGAGGATAAATATATTTATAGTTACACACGCACACACACACACACACACACACACACACACACACACACACACACAAAACATAGGTGTTTGTTTATTTAGTTGCAGGCAGTTCAGAGCCTGGACAGGACAAAGGATTAACTTTATCATGCCCTTTATTAGACATGATCTATTTTATAATTTGAGCTTTTATACTATAACTTCTTTTTGTGTTTCTCCTGTGTAACTTATACCTTTTTACTCCTGTAAAGCACAATAAATGACCTCTGGGTATGCTAATGTGCAAAACAAATACACTTTGATGATTAATGGAACAGGAGATTTGGATTTCCAAGAGGGAAAAACCTCACAATCCATGATCTCAGTAAGCCCACAGTTGCTTGATTTTAAAGGTATCAAAACATAAAAATGACCAGAACCACGGTATTACAACTGACATTATTGTCACTTGCTTTCCTTTATGGCCATCATTTGATTGCATCTGGATTAGCTTAAGCTATAAAATCACTTAGTAAATGATTAGTAATATTGACATCATTGCCACTAACGTTGATTCTCCTTTTCACTGTAAAGATTAGGGCTGGGAATAATATGAACATTTTCAATAGTATTGTTATTACTTTACCTTAGTATCTGTGTCAAAACTGAAATGGTAGTTTTTGTAGTTTTTTTTTTTGAGGAAAAATGAAATGAATCACCTAAACAGGATAAAATACTCTAAATCAGAGTAATGTATAGTAGTGTTGTGACAAAAATCTGAGCAACATCAGTATAATTTCAATAAGCTAAACCTCAATCCATATCTCTTATATTATTGATAAGGTGACTTGTCTCCTGACTCAATGGAGTCTTTTTTGTAACAACAAGAGGCAGAAAATTTGTTTTGTGAACAGTTCTTTTTATTAGACTTTAAAGGTTGTTCTTGTTTTGAAAAAGTAAACAAGATAGAGTGAAAAGTGGGTTGCTCTAAATCTGGATAGTTAATGAATAGAAAAATACGTTTGTTTCTTTTTTTCTTTAAATATGTAATCTGATATTTGGGGAATTGGCTGTTTTTATGAAGTTGTGTGTAAAGATTTCCACCTCTTTCTTACAGAGAAACTTCATGAGTCTCTTTTGTACTGGTCATCATTGAATTCTTTTTTCTGTCCAGCAGATAACAGGCCCAGTCACTTCTCTGTGCCATTGTATCTGACGCTGTTGCCTCTTTGTGTGTGTCTCATCACAGTGCTATATCGTGCTGGTGCCAGATCCAGCATCCGGAAAACCCCGTTCCAGCCTGTGTCACTGAGCTCCTGCAGCGGGTTTCGCAGCATGAAGACAAAATCACAGAAGGTATCAGGAAGGCTTTGGAGAATTCACCTCCCAGTGTTAGCGACATCTCAGAGAGCATGGAGGTTCTGGAGGTGGAGCAGGCAGACCAAGGCTGTTGTGGAGAGAGATGTGAAATGGACCAGGATGCTCCTCACCAGCCAAGAAAGCTTTGTTCAGGGTCCACTGACTGCTCTTCCTACTCAGATGAAGGTCTGAGCCTCCTTCTGCAGCATTGCATGGATGTTGTTTCAGAGCTCGGACTGCCGCACGAGCTGGTCAGTCACATACAGGAGCTGAAGAACATGTAGTTTCTGAAGATCAAGGTCCAAATTCACAGCATGTTCGAAGTAGGATGATACTTGAACTTTGAACTTTGAAACAAATCAGGTTTAAGTGTGAATTTCTTACACTGCAATTAAGTACTTTTAGTGTATATAATGTAAAATATGAACTTTCATCATAGTATTTTTCAAATGTTTGAAAATAAAAATGGATATGCTATATTCTTTTCTACTCACACACTTGTTTGTTTTCCACTGAAATTACAAATGTAATAATTGGTAATACATATTTTTGTAACAATGAATAGATTAATTAATTTGCTGTAATATCGGAAAATATTTGGTCTCTTGCAAAGCACGTGTCCTTCTTTATATTTATATAAACAAAAGCATTATCAAACAAACCCACAATTGATATTTATAAACAGGTTCCCATTATCAGCAGAAAAGTAACCGATAAGGTTAAGCTTCAGATATCGTATGCTGTTAATCACATTTTGTTCCAGAAACATATTTCCTTTTGATTGGATGCAAAATTAGTAAAGGGTTATAACACTATAATTTGGTTGTAAAGCTGACATTTTAACTGTTGAAAAATGTTAATGGCCAACAATTATGACTTCTGCCATGAACACATATAATCTATGTTTTGCCTTGTTTTCATTCATTATTTGTTTATACAGCTCGCTCCACTCATGGGTGCCCAAAGTTGAGTTATGGTTGTTGACCACCATGGAATTAAACACACCTACTTACAACTGAATCATAGTGTGTATAAACCACGGATTATATACTGTTTAATAATGCTAAATAGTGTGACTTAAAGTGAAGTGTTACTATAACAGAGCTTTAACCACAGCAAATCAGTTGAAAACACTCCCTTAACGATTTTCTAGCCAATAATATACCACACATTTAAAAGGATTACAACTAACAATTTCCTTCATCAGCTAATCTCTTAAGTACTTTGATGATTAACTGATTAATTGTTTGGTTTATTAGAAGTCAGAAAATAGTTTAAAATGACCCAGTGATCTATGATATGAGTGTTGCAATTTCCCAGAGTAATTGTTTTCTTCTGTCTAACCAGCTGTAAAAACAATAAACCAAGGAAAGCATCAAATAATCAAACTTTAGAAGCCGTAGCTGGTATTTCATTTTCTACCTCAATTCATGTTTCGTCGAATAATTGATCAAGTGACCAATTGTTTCCACATTAACGTAAAAAAACACACCGATCTGAAACAAGTTTGTAGTTTTCGAGGAGCACTTGAACGTAGCAACACTGTCGGCGCGCAGGGCTCACATGAGCGTGACGTCATGCGCTCGGACAGAGCCGTGACCCCGCTGCTCTAGCTAGCTAAAGGTACGTCCCAGCAGATTCCGCTGTGAATCCCCGCATTTTTTTAAAAATGTGCCGCGTCAAACGAAAATGGTATAGTCACAAGGACAGGAAACCACGGTGGCAGCGGTGTTTCACATGAGCAGCGGTCACTGTTTAGCAGCGCATGTTTGTGTTTAAGTTTACCGCAGCTAGCTGTCTAGCTAACTTCAGCTCATATTCCAGCTAACTAAAAGTGAAACAGGAACAGTTGGTACGAGAGTGAGAGCGTGAGGAGTGTGTCGACTGTTAAATCTCAACGGAGGTATGTTGTTTGGCACTATCACGGGTTAATACAGCAGTGACAGATGATTGTGTAGTGTGAAACGTGCTGTTAATTACTTGCATTGAGTCTAACAATGGTGTGTAGCTTTGGTTTAAAATCGTAGAAACGGCTCTTACAACGAATTATGTGACCAAGCAGATATTTTAGCCATATTACTACAGCAAAAATATTTTTAATCCTACATCATCACATGCTATCTTTCGATAGTTGGAAAAAAAATGGTTCCAACATAAAATTTAAAGAGGATTATACAATTTGATATGGTCACCAATATTGTGACCGTATCTTATTTAGATACAAAGTAACAGTCACAAATAGCAGTAGCTGTGATAGCACATATATCTAATATCTGCAATATGCTTATATGTGGTCTTTAATAATGCTTCAGTACCACAGAAACTACAGGTCACAATTTCTGGTACATTACATTCACAGCTATCACAATTTATCACACTACTTGGAACTATAGAGGATATGGGTTATTAAATAGGACAGCATTTTGGTAGCCGTATATCTAGAGCAGAAATGATACGTAAATTATCTAATTTGATAATTGGTTAATTGTGTCAGTCATTCGTTCAGGTAACATTTACTGGTTCTTTGCTTTGATGTAGAATTTTGTAAACTTAATCTTTGGGTTTTGGACTGTTGGCTGGTCAAAACATGACATGATGATAATGATGTCACTGGGCTTTGGGGAACTATCAAAGGCTTTGCCCCCTTTTCTGACATTTCATAGACAAACCATGAGGGTCATACAATGTCAAATCAGACCGACTCCAGCAGCACTGTCTTAGACTATTCAGACTGTTACGAGTTTGTCTATTTAATATTTGGGTCCTGAACCAAGACCTGTGTAATATTTTTACCAAATAATTCCAATGTCTTTTTTATTTTTGTCTGAGAAATGCCTTATCTGGGCATGGCCGTGGTCACATTTGGAAATCAATATTGTTATTCTTAGCCTGACCAAACATGTTACGACAGAAGAGATAAACATGTTTTCTATATGACTGAAGCATTAAAAGTTTGTACCAAATGCCTAATGATATTCTATAAGGCCCTAGAATAAAAACAAAGTGATATTAAGGGTACTATAAACTCATGTTTTTTGCAGGTATATGATATTAATTATATATTTTTTCTACAAATGTAATCTTTTATTCACTTTGTGCCAATATTTGAGGTATCTACCACCAATGGACATGAAGATATTATGAATTTAACAAAGTGTGGTAACATTTTTCATACATTTTCATAGGACCAAAATGGTATGTGGGGTGGAATTGGAAACAGGAAAACAGGAAAATGTGTGTGGAAAAGGCTCAATGTATAATAATTTAATTAACAAAGTGTTAGTGTCCAAGAGAAGGCTGTGAGAGCACAAGATACTTATTAAACAAAAGATGTAATTAAAAAACATTATCTTTGGGTAAAATATATCTTTCATATAGGAACTTTTAACCAAAGTTCCTATATGAAAATAAAACGGCATGCAGTACAGGCCTTTTATTTTTTTCATGTACAGGAAACATGTCTGTCTGCCCTCTATAAAGTTTGGTGAGGCTAGGGACAATCTTTCCCTTAATTATGGGATCAATTCATGAAACAGACTAGGTTAATAATGTTTGAACCAAATCTGCAACTACCTCAACTGATTTGACACAGAATGACCCAATCATTGGTTAATCAGGAAACAAATAGTGATGATAAAAGTGTGCTAATCATTGATTCAATAATCTATCACCGTTTTTCGCCTTTAGGTATCAACCCATCAACCACAAACATGGTAACTTTTTGGCTTTAGCAGCAGCTTGACCATGGACTCCTGAAATCTTCAGGTTTCAACGACTCATCTGGTCACTTGCGGTGGTTTTAGACCAGAGGTCACCATTCAGCCTACAACCCGTCCGACTTCCCTAGCAAGAGGGAGCAAGCAGATGGGGAACAGCTGCTGTCACACTGAGAGTCCCTGTGGCAGCACGGAGGAAAGAAGTGTTTTACTGAAAAATGATTCAAAGGCCACGGTGCCCACGGTTGAAACAGTTGTTGAGGGCTCATGTGGTCCTGATGGAGGTGATGACATGAGGTGAGGCAATCAGGGTTTTTTTGTTTTTTTTACAACAGCTATCTCTTGTGTTTCTCAGTTTTTTGGTTATACTGTATATCATAGGCAAATCTGAGTGTTAAGAGAGGTTGGGAGTCCAGTAAGGTGGCCTGAATGCTCTGTGTGGCTCTGACTTGATACAGGTGGCAAAGATCATTTCCAGTGACACATTCTAAATTTCTCAATTTCCCCAGTAGGTTTTATTGCTCAGACAAACTTTAACAAAGAAACTAATCATAACCACTATTTGAACTGGCTCCGTAAAGGAAATATGGAGCACATTCAACAGATTTTCAGGACTGAAATGTTTCCCAAGACATAAATGAAATAATGGATTTAAATGTTGGTTTTGATTTGGAAACACATTTAATCTTTACAGACAGAAAGTAGATTAAGATGAGATGACAATACTACCTTTAAAGCTTTAACAGGTAATATAGTAAATTATAATTTTCCCAAATGTTTGCATAGGTGGTGATATTTCAACAAGCGTACAGAGAAATGAGGTCACAGATATAATGAGGGGGCTTCCAGAGGTCTTGAAAGGTTTCAGAATAAGAAATTGTAATATTTCGTGCTCCAGTGGCTGGTGCAAAGAGATATAGACAAATTATTCTTTTCACTTGAGGTCTCTTGTTTCTTCCTCATCAACAATCCAGCAAAAATCTTCAAACAACTTGACAGAGCAAAACCTTTTTTGTGGTCACATATTTGGACAGTGACACAATTTTGGTTTGGTTAACCAATTCGAACAGAGTGGGCCAGCTGGCCAATCAGAGCAGATTGGGCTTCATTGGGAGGGGGGCCTTAAAACAGGAGGTAAAACCAAGTGTTTCAGACAGAGGCTGAAAAGAGGAGCTGCAGGAATGGACAGTCTGAGGAAAATGACGTGTTTACTGAACATTTCAGCACGTAAACCTTTTCAAGTAATAACCCTAATTAAAATTATGAAAAGTGAGCATAGTATGCCTTCTTTAATACTTTGATTTGCAATTATTGGCTGCCTGAAGCCTGGAACTCATGGATATCACCAAATGCTGAGTTTCCTCCCTTGAGATGCTTTGATAGGCGTTTACAGCAGCTGCTTATTTGTAGCTCTTTGTGCCTTCAGTTTTGTCTTCAGTAACTGAAAAGCTCTATCGGGGTGAGATCAGTTGATTGACTTGGAAACTGAAGAATATCCCATTTCTCTGCAATGAGATCTTGTGTTGCTTCCGTTGAGGACTTTATCCATCTGAACTGTGAAAGTGCCATGCAATCGGTTTTGCAGGATTTGGCTGAATCGGAACGGAAAGTAGCACATAGTAACACCTCATTCATCCTGATAATTCCATCATTGCTCACATCATCAAGCTGTTTCATAATCAATAAACACTCACTTCCACTGGTAGCCGTAAGGGGCAGAAAGCGATTTTGGACCGCTAACCACTAGGCCAAAACCCCTGAGTTGCAGCGCTTCCTGCCAGCATGTCTCTTAACGTGTCGATGCGTGATGTTTACAAACTGTACTCGCAGTGTTGTGTGGCGTGACCCAAGCCTTTTTTTTTCTCGATTTAGAGAGCCAAGGGTGCGCCGAAAACCCAGAATTTTGTCCAGCGCGCACAGAACCAACAGCTAGTGGACCGTGAGGAAATATTCGCTGATTTTTACAAAACGTGTATTGCTTTAGAATCGCTGTAATCGCCCCTTTAAAACTGCCTATAACATTTTTTGACAGTAGCCTGGCGTAGACAGCTCAAATGCGTTGTCGTCTGGGACATCTCGGTTCATTTTCGAGGCATTACCAACGGATGCAGATGAATCACGTGACATCTGTTGAGTGATGCAAAAATGTCAACAGACTAGAGCGTGTAGAGAGATGTCTGTAATGATTAGTCCACAATGTCTGTGAACGAGTGTTGTCGTTTTTGTGGGAGACATTTGAAAATATCAGGTACTTTTAGTCAAATGCTCGTTTCTGGCATGTTTCTGGCTCGTTTAACATTCATGAAGGCATCTCTTGATTATTAACTTTGACAATGATACGCCTATGTACTGTAAATAAAGGGACTGTGTCAAAACAGCTGTCATTCCTTAAGGGGTTTATGAAATACTTAATTGAAACCCCCTGAATAAATCCTGAAAGGTCTACACTTCAATCACATATTGACTGCTTTCTTTCACATTCATTGTGTGGTGAGGTATACAGAAGCAAAAATTATGTCACTGTCCAAATACTTATGAACCTGACTGTACATATCTACTTAGGGTTCCTGTTCATTTTTCTCATGACTTATTTTACTAACTTAATTTAGGTTTGGGAGTTTTTGTTGTATTGTGTGACATCGCTCATCCTCTCTGTGTTATACCACTCAGGAAACCACATGATGAGGCCGATATAAACGTGGAGGAAAAGGCTGAGGCTGTGCAGGTGAAGCAGCGTGCTGAGAATGGAGAGACGGAGCCCAAAAACACTCAGGAGAATGGACCGTTGAAGAAGGAAAGCATTCAATCAGCAATGCCTTGTCTCTCCAAAGGGTTTACACTCAAAGAAAATTCCCCTAGTGCACAAGATGAAGATAAGGAGGAATCTGTAGGCGATAATGAACAAGCTGAACTTCTGAATTTCCCTTTAAATTCCCAGCAGAAAGCCCACACTGCAGCTGATTGGGAAGTTTTTACAGAAAGGAAAGAGGTGCCAGAAGAAGAAAATCCAGCCTCTTTGCGGGACAAAGTCCCAGGTGGCATTTTACTCACAGCTGAGTCAGTCCTCCATGAAAAGCCTCTGCTTACTGACACAATCTCAGCAACAGAGCATATTGCATTGAGCACTTCTCATGATGATAGGGAAGAAACAGGCTCCAAGGTTTCTTTTGACAATGCAGTAACCGAACCATCAGAGTTTTCTCAAAATAGTCAAGTGTTGTCGCTGCCAAACACTAAGCTGGAAGCAGCAGCTTATGAGGTGATTTCCATCTCTGTGGTCAGTCAGGAGACTGACAAAGAGGCTCCCAGCTGGTAAGTCACATGACAACAATGATTTTTTATTTATTTTAAATTAGGTCTAGGTTAACAATATGAAACCAATGACTTTTTTGATTAATTGGCTCGGTGGTTTGTCTGAAAAAAGTGCCTGTTTTTCCCACAGACTATGAGGACATTCAGCTGTCTTGTATTTTTTCTGTTTGAACAACAGTCCCAAACCAAAAGATTCACTTTACTATCCTGTATGACCAAAAAAGCATAACACTCTAATATTTGAGAAGTAAACAGCAAGACATTTGACATTTTTGCTTCAAAAAATTATTATTTGATTGTCAAAATAGTTTTTGATAAATTGAATCAACAAATTGAATAACCAAACAAGAATGGCACTGAGTAGACAGCATTCCTCCAACAAGGCCCAACAGTCCATTTCAATTTGCTAGATCCTAATTTGTGATTGGGTCTGCACCAAATTTCACACACTAGGTTCTTTCCTATATCCCATCCTTCTACCAAGTTTTGTGGAAATACGCTTAGTAGTTTTTGGATAATCCTGCTGAAAAACAAACAAACTAGAATGGCTGTCCATACAGAGCATACTGTACCTCCGCCAAGGCCCAATCAAGTCGTACTTAATTGCACACACTCATAGATATCAGTCCTCTAAATATGGCAGATTTTTTTTCAGGATCCATGCTATTCCAAGGTCACCTTTACTGTTATCATCATCCCTTTTATAATAATGGCTGTATTAAGCCCTTGAAGGCGGAGCTGCAAAATCATAAATAAAGTGAGGCTGCTTTATGGCTGTACAAGAGTCACATGAATATAACTAACTTGATTTGTCAAGTTTTTAAAATGGAAAATCCCATCTAATAAGTTCTATAAATTGTTAATCTGTTTATGTACTAAATCACGATACATTCAGTATATCAATATCGTGATATCAAAATTAATTACGGCATTATTCTTAATTGACCACCCCTGCTTTTTAGCAGTCAGTGATACATTTCTATCTTTCTCCCATTTGTATCCAGTTCTGTGACAGAGGATTCAGACACTGGAAGTTCTTTATTGTGCAAGCAGGCTGGTCCTGAAGACATTAAGAGCCATGAATACTCTGAGTCTTCTCCTGCATCAGAGCCCAAGGGACTCGACCACAGTGGTGAGGAGCAAGACTCCGCCAAGTCTGTCAGGGAGTCAGAGACCACAGCTCCGGCAGACGCCACCGAGAGGTCAGTCAGTTCAGAGTCAGTTGTTTTTGTAGTGTGTATTTATGTTTTGATTTTCGCATTGTGACCACTAGGGGGTGTAGAGATACCACAGCATAAAACCATTCTTCTGTTTTTCATACCTTCTTACTTTCCTTTTCCCACAATATTTGTGCAAATGAATAAAGGTTGCATGACATAACATGTCATTTTAATCGCACATTTAGTTTAATACTGTTTTGATATGAAAATATGTCAAGTGAAATTTTCGTTGTATAACTATCACTGTCCAGCCCAAAGTCAGATCAGAATGCAAAACCACATTCTGAGTGTTCAGCTACGAGCTTGAAGGAGGCCAAGGAGAACATCAAACAAGATATTGGGGAGGAAATGATGGTGAAAGTGCAGAATAAAGATGTGGATGTCCCCAAAGTGGAGGAGGAGGATGTGATGGAGGAGGAGGCGAAAAGCGCTTCCTCTGAGACTGAGACTTCGGCTGGGAAGGATGCTGAGATGCAGGAGTTAACTGGAAAAGAGGAGCAGCTAACATGGAGCACAGCCGCTGATGTCACAGTTGAACTGGAACCTGTCACAGTGAAGGAAAACTCTGCTGACACACACCTGGGAAACAGGTTTGTAAAGATAGTCTTTGGTTGCTTTATAGTCCTGTATTTATCCATTTTTCAGGTGAAAGATTAAGTCAGAAAATCTAATAATGTCTCTAAATCTGAAAAAGTTGTTGAAGTGGGTCACAGCACAGCAAAGGATTGTTTAAAACTGTATGGCAAGACAGAATCATGTTAATCCTCAGTGAGTATATATATATATATATATATATATATATATACACTCACTATATATATATATAGGCATTTATTTGTCATGGTGTGGAATATATATATATATATATACAGTATATATATATATATATATATATATATATACAAATGGAAAAATAATTAACTGAGTTTAAAGGATGTTATATTAATCTTTTTGTCAACAAATCCCATGAAAAGATCAAAATCAGGGATGGGCACGAGTAGTAAATTTCAAGAGCGAGGGATCGCATCAATTCCTAGAGGGCCAATAGAGTACTCAATTTTCTAAATATATTTTTAGAACGCATTGCATCTTTCTGCAGGAATAACGATGCACAGCAATACAGCCTACCCAACACGTAATGCTTATTCAAAATCAAAACAGTCACAGTTACCCTTTAAGGATTTATTTTTCACAACCACAACTTCAAAACATTTTTTCCTTACAAAAACGTAATTAAATTCGTGGGTCACACTTTACTTGACTTAACGCCACGCCCACTGCTTCCTACTGAATCTAAAACATGGGTCACATCTGTAAAGTTCCTTTAATATTCATACACACACACACACATACACACACTTTTGACAAGTTTTTACAGTTCCAGAAATTTAGGATTGACTGAAGTACATTGCACGTTTATGGTAGGAGTGCAACTCTGATGTGATTTTAATAGCTTTGGATGACAGGTCTATGGCACAGAGGAATAAATGACATCAGGCCTTATCTGCATTGGGAAATACCTGTTATTAATCAGAAAAATATAAAATACTGTCATACTTATTTATGTATTTGAAAGTTCAGTCATGTTTTTTTTTCCTTTTAGTGAAGAAGACCTGTATAGAGGGGCTGAAGAGATGTCAGTGTCACAACATAGTAAACCAGGAGCACCGTCAGTGTTCAAAACAACATGTCAGTACATCCAAATCACACATCGACATGATGAAACTGCATCAGGGATTAGAAACAACACTACCTTTGTTTTGTCATCCAGAACCTAGACAGTTGTCCTTTTGTTTTGTCCATCACATCAGCTTAATCTCTTCTTTCTCTCACTCAGTCTTAAAGGTGGAGGACAGATGCAGTCTGGCCAAGGCAGTGGATATTCTATTTTACAGCGAAAGAGAGTGGAAAGGAAATACTGCCAAAAGTGCTCTCATTAGAAAGGTTGGTGCCTGTAGCTCTTGGGTATAAGTGTTTCAGATTAAAGCCAGTTGTTAATTTTATTTTGGCGGCTGTGGCTCAGGAGGTAGAGAGGGTCGTCCACTAACAAGAAGGTCAATGGTTGGATTCCCAGCTCCCCCAGTCTGCCTACCGATGTGTCCTTGGGCAAAACACCTAACCCTGAATTCTCCCTGATGGCTGCGCCAGGAGTGTATGCATGATGTGATAGAAAAAGAGTTTTGTATAGAAGCGCTGTATGAATATGTGCGAATGGGTGAATTAGACTTTAAAGCACTTTGAGTGGTCAATAAGACTAAAAAAAGTTGACCATAAAATTTTTTCTCATTAATGTCTAAGAGACTTCCTGTGGTGTCCGTGTCTGCTGCTCTAGGGTTATGAAGAGATGTCCCAGAAGTTTGGCAGCTTGAGGAGAGTGAGGGGAGACAACTACTGTGCACTCAGAGCCACACTGTTCCAGGTGCTCTCCCACTGCACCCAGCTACCTGCGTGGCTGCAGGACGAGGACACGGCTATGGTAAATGCTCATTTTTGATAGATTGTATCAGTTGACTATTGGTTAATGCTGCATTCCCATAATGTTGGCAGAATGAGGATAACAAATGAAACACTCTTTGTTCCAACTTGGAAGTGTTCATGTATTATTCCAAGGTAGTTAGCCCTCCTCGTAGTGACACCTGGTAAACAGCCTTAATTATCTTTTTTGTTGTTGTTTGTTAGGTTAAACTAAACATAAACAAACCGTGTTTACATAGCTTATACAAAATGAGCTGAAAATGAGTATTGGTGGATTTTTTTAAACTAAGAAATTTCTCATAACAGTTTTTTTCCACCTACTCTTAACAATGAAAGAAATCTACCAGGGATAATCAGAAGCACCTTCAATTGAAGGTCACAGTGTCTAACAGTAATCAACCCTAATTTGTGGAAATTGAAAAGAGAAAGTAGGTATAGGTGAGCTAGTTAGTTATGCTAAAAAAAAAAGTTTTTTTCTTTTTTTGCTTTAATTCCATGAGTTCTTCAGCTGCTGTTAATGCTGCTGATGTGATATCTTACCACTTTGTTTCTGTGTGTTTACAGCTGCTAAAGAAACTGGAAGCACAGGAAGGTCTGGTAAAACAGTGGAAATTTCCTGGGGAGTGCCTGCAGAGAGATGGAACAGGAGATGTTACCCAGCAGCTAAAAAGTTACATGGAGCTTCTCCGAAGTGAGGTAGTGGCTGCAGATCTGCTCCCAAACATACATATGGAGCGAAAGTATTTTTTAAGACATGGAGCCAGCAAACCACAGCACTATTTTTATGCTATCCATGTACTGTGAGGGCATTGATATTCATTCACAGGGCTTTTGGATATGATTACTACCATATGTTAAAGAGAGGCAGTTTTGTGAATTCTGCAAAGCCTCGTCCCTCATGGCTTTTTTTCCCCATTCGTCATTAACACAGCCTTGTTATACTCTAAAGGATTTGCAGGGAAAGACGGACCCTCAACTTCAAAGATGTAGCTTCAACTGTTAAAACCGCAGTGCTTGTGAGGAACTAGTGGTTACAATATATAATTTTTTTTTAAAAATCACACTCAGGCCTCTGTTTCTCAACAAGAGGAAGCTGTGTGCTGGTTCTGTGCCTGGTTGTATGGATCACATATAGTTGCACTTGGAATAGACTGGATTAGTCTGTTGCTTCCACAAATGTCACTTTTTATAGGCACTAATGTGTGTACAGGAAATGGGCAAAAAAGCACCTGACTGTACAATACAATAGCCCTTCAGTAAATACCAGTTGTTGTTTTTTTAAGGTTATGTTTGAGTATGTTGATAATATTCTTGAAAGCCGCTTTTTGACCAAATAGCCTCAGGAACTAAAGTCAGTAACTGCGCGTGGTTTTTTTCACATTCCATTTCCACTTCACATGAAGAATTTAGTCAAATAGCCTAAAACCTGATTAAATTAGAATAGCCCACAGTAGAGCACATACCTCTGTCAGGGCCAAACCTATACTGGAAAAATAGAAAGACATAGTCTGCACCAAATTGTACTAACATTAGTATCCATGTTATTTCCTGAGAAATTGAGGGCAATCAAAAAATTGCTTGTGTGCAATGTTGACTCAGTTTGCCCAAACCTTACTAACCAAATGCCAAACTTTTGGTGGTGCCAACAGTTTGGCTTTTGTACTTAAATGACTTCCATAATTGAATGCTTATCAAAATAGTCATTGATTTCTTCCAGTGGCAGGCAGCCGTGGACTGCTCCTCCGCTGTGGAGCGGCAACAGCTGTGTGAGCGAGTGTTTCAGGGTGGAGAGGAGGAGCTCGGGCTGCTGGAGGCTCTCAAGCTGCTGATGCTGGGCAGAGCGGTGGAGCTGCACAGCTGCATGCAGGGAGGCCAGGACGTCCCGCTCTTCTGCTGGCTGCTGTTTGCGCGGGACTCATCTGCCTGCCCACGCGCCTTCCTCTCCAACCACCTGAGCCATGTGGGCCTCAGTGCCGGGCTGGAGCAGGTAAGTGCAGGAAACTCACCCGAGCCTTCTTTCTATTCATTTATGACTCAACCACAGACTCACTTGAAAAGACATAAAACATTTGTACTGATTGCTGTACTGGGTACATACTAGGGGTTTGCCACCTGACAATTTTATACCGTAGATGTTCGTAATTTGGCATATGATCTGCTTTGCAGAGGAAACGGACAGATCAAGGGGAAGTTGCTCTTGTTACGGAAAACTGCGCGTGCATTCATTGCAACCGGTATTCATTTTTTATTATATATTATCATATTCGGCGCTGCTAACGGTATTGAAGAAATTAACGCATTTGTCTGTGATGAATCTTTCCCAATCCTGAGCGCTCTGTTACTCGGAGCTTGTCCTCTGCAGGGGGCGTGTCCAGCTCTCACTGCCCGACCCGACACAGCATGGAGAGACACAGAGACAGACCGGCTGCTCCATGTGGAGAAAAAGAAAATGCTCATGCACATTTCTTTTTTTGTGTGCATGTTTTGCAAGTAAAGTTGGTAACATCAGTGATCTGTCAAGGAATTTAGTGAAAGTGAAAGTACCCTCTACTTCTGCTGGTCTAAGTCAAAGACCGAATCTTTTAAAATTCATGTTATTGTTATTTGTCTTTTTCTGACATAAGAAACTCACTTTTTTGGGGTTTTTTTGGGAGGGGGGGGGTTTGCTCACCTGTTTTTTGGGGGGATAGCCTATATCAGGGTTCCCCAAATAGTTAAACATGCCCACGCACCCACACAACTTTATATATCTGACTCTTATATAAAAATTAACAAAGACAACAGTACACACACACACACACACACACACACACACACACACACACACACACACACACACACACACACACACACACACACACACACACACACACACACACACACACACACACACACACACACACACACACACACACACACACACACACACACACAGAGAGAACGACATTTTCAGTTTGTCACCTTCAAAATTATTAGTTTGACACTTTTAGAACATGTGCTTACCAAATAATATTAGATTATAATTATTTTTCTTTTCTTAAGGCAAGGGTCATTTGCTTTTATTTTTGTATTATTTTAATTTATATATATATTTAATTTTTGTATTCTATTTTACGAATTAGTTTGACGATTCTTATTGTATTGTCCACCTTTCCTGTTTTCATTTTATATTTGTTCTTTATATCCGCTTTGCAGACAGCTGCTCTGCATATCAAGCACCTAGGTTTACCATTGGCTGGTCTGGTATAATAAAACAAAACTGATCGGTCCAGTCAGATTTGAACTGAAGGTTTTCCTGGTCAACTTTACGCTTTTTTCGGGCAGGTCATGTTCTTTTGCTGTTTGGACAGTGTTGGTCTTTTTCTGCCCGGCGTCAAGAGTCCGGACCGTAGTCGGGAGTTGTAAGCAGAGGAAATGTTTTCCTTTTCCAGGACCGAAGCGCTCTCATGCTCGGGACAAACCCCTTACGTTCCACAACAGCGTGGGGAAAGACACACCGATACACAATTCTCGTTCAACTTGAGTCGCTGCGGCATTTATCATTATGATAAAACAGATCGCAACCAGCGAGCGCACACACACTTGAGCGGCGCACACATTTTATGAAGCTGTTATGAAAGATGTGTTAGTGGGTTGGTGCAGGCCAGATATTTGCCTCTTGTGGGCCGGACCTGGCCCGTAGGCCGCCATTTGGGGTTCGCTGGCCGAGATGGTGAGAAAAATCGTGATTCGGATCGTGGATTGTGATTCTATGCCAAAAGATCGTGATATGATCATTTGGCCGGATCGCCCACCCCTAGTACATACAATAAACGCGTGGCATGGAGTGAGCATTTACATGAACCTTTTATGGTAAACAACAACTATAGCTGCTGTGATTCGGTGATACATTTTTTGCTGAATACCGTTCTTACACTTGGTAACAAACAAAAACAACAATTTGGGTGTGTAACATTCTCAGAATATGACAGCAAAAACATGTCTGTGCTTGTGCTGGTTTCTGCTTTTGAGCTGCAGTGTTTCTGCATCATGGGACCCAGGTAATGAGGAGGTTTCAGGAAGGACATAATTTTCCATAAAGAAACCCCACCCCATTAATATCATGTGCCTGAGCCTCTGATTAAACATTGTGCTGTTTGAAGTGTATGTTTAAAATCAAGTTCCTCTCTAACTGTGCATTCATCTCTGTGTTGTTCAGGTGGAGATGTTCCTGCTGGGCTACGCCTTGCAGTTCACCATTCAAGTTTACAGACTGTACAAGACTGACACAGAGGAGTTTGTCACCTACTACCCAGACGACCATAAGGACGACTGGCCGTCAGTGTGCCTCGTCACAGAGGATGATCGGCACTACAATGTGCCAGTTGTAGAAGCTGCAGAACTACACCAGGAGCTCAACTCGAGCTGATGCCAGTGCAGAAAAAACTCCTGCCATATAAACATAACACTCCTCAGGTTGATCAAGATGAACAGAATTCATCACAACATTTTAGGAAAGATGCTTGTTAATTCTTCTTGCTAAGAGTTAGATGAGAACATAGCACTCTCATGCAAGTCTTTAAAGGGGCAGTAAGTGATTCTAAAGCAATACACGATTTGTAAAAATCTGAAAATACTTCCTCAGGGCACGCTAGCTGTCGGTTCTGTGTGCCGAAAAAATCAGTTTTTTCGGCTCAGCCCTGGCTCAGTAAATCGAAGGAAAAAATGGTGCAGACCACACCACACAACCCTGCGAGTGCAGTTTGTAAAGATCATGCGTCGACACGTTAAGAGAGCAGCTAGCAGGTGGTAAGTGAATCGGTCTCCCAAACCAGAGGTTTCGGAGCTGATAAATCACAACAACAAAGAGAAACAAGCTCTTGTCCAAAATGGTTTACTGCCCCTTTAAGCACAGAATGGAATTTCCTTTAGAAAGGCCTTAGGAGGCATTACAAAGCAATTACATTTAATTTACAAGTTATAAACCAAAAGTACGATTGTTGCAACAGTGGATTGTGAGGGTAGGATGGTGTTCAGTCAGCATCATTAGAACTGAAGCTAACACGGTCACTACTGCACTACAGCAACAGTTAACGAGAAGCCCATTGTCCCTGGCATGCATTGGCAAATGTTGATTGGAAAGTCTCCCTTCTCCTTTACTGGGGAATTGTC
This sequence comes from Scophthalmus maximus, assembly GCF_022379125.1. NCBI lineage: Eukaryota > Metazoa > Chordata > Actinopteri > Pleuronectiformes > Scophthalmidae > Scophthalmus > Scophthalmus maximus. Next base: position 1,913,959 of record NC_061530.1, read on the forward strand.
ACTGTGAGGTCAAATAAATGAGAAATAATGTGTTAATAATTTTGCTTAGGTGTTAGGCAGATTTTTTTACTTTTGGATAGAGCCAGACTACCTATTTCCCGTTTCCAGTCTTTATACTACTCACCCAGCTGCTGACTGTTCCTTAATACATGCAGTAATGAGAGTGGTATCAATCTTCTCATCAACCTCTACAAGAAAGCAAATTACATAAGTTCCGAAAAAGTTGGATTGAAATATATGCAGATTTGTTAGTTAAAGTTAAACACTTTATTACACACTGTACTGTATACAAAGTTTTCTATGTGGGTATGTGCATACAGTAAATGTGCATCTAACATTGTGGGGGTCATCTCCAGAAGGTACAAATTGTTTTGCAGGGTGTCATTTTGATTTGCTGATGGACAATAAGATGTCCACTTTTCAAGTTTGACTCTTTGTCTTTAAAATCCTAGTAACAACACAGTGGAGCAGCCAACAGTGCGAGAAATCATCCAATTGTTTTCGGCATTTACACTGGAATTTGGGCACTTTGATTTGTATGTTTATTTATTATTTTTCATTATTTTAAAAGATATATGACCATCGTAAATGAAACGGCTTGGGTAGACTATGTAGGGTTTAATGATTTATCAGGTCTACACCAGATGGTGATCAATGGAATCTTTGTCTGTCTCGCTCTAACTCAATGTGTAACATGTTGCCTTTAACCAAGCTGTTTAGAAGGGAAAAATGTGCCAATGTTGCTGCATAAACTGCCAACACTCCCAACCACAGCCACTGGAGTTGACAAAGGGATTGCTTGATCCTCCATGTTGCCTTAGAAATGAATGCACAATAAGAATGAATGTTGGTTATGATTAAAGGCCATTCCCTTGTCCTGATTTCAGAGCAGGTGAAGGTGATGAGTCAACAGTAAAACATTGATTATGCCATTGGCAGGAATGTTCTTGCACTGTCAGATTTTTGAATGGCATTTAAATAAAATAAAAAAGTTTTGTAAAAAGTATTTTTCCACCCTTTAAACCTTTTAAGCTTCTCAAAACAAGGTCAAACTGAAGTTTTCCTCTTTCACACTTAAGAAAGCATGATCAATATTGTTTGATCAGCCTGATACTGCATGAAGTTGAATTATATATGATGTTGACCTGTTAGGTTTCCCGATTCCCCCAAAAAACAAAGTTCTCTTTGGGGTTTTACTATGCGTCTTCACATTTATGAATTATTTATGTAATTTATGATGAGTGTTACTGGATTTTTATAACAATGTGTTTTTAAGTGGCCATCAGAAAATAAAGAGTCTCTGAGGTATAACTCACTCCGAACGTAATGTTCCTGTTGACATTTTGGCAAACATAAGGATATGTACCCAGTTGTCAGTTTGTCCTTTACTTTTGATAAGTTCATAAGGAAAATAAATACAACAGAAAATTTAAGCCAATGCCAGCAAAGCAAAAGAGTTAATAATAAAGCAATTTATATGCCAAATAAGAATGCCTGTACAGTATATACAGTACATGGGACAGTCAGAATACTACCAGGAAAATGCTTGGCAAAACAATAGTATATGCAACTCCCAGACTGAATGGAAATTTAACAATCAACTGTATTCTGGAACAAGCACTGATATGAGGGATTCCTGACCCCTCTAGGCAATTAAATATACACATTGCATTACCTATATAAAACAACAATAATCTGTACACCATTGTATGTAAAATACGATTGCACAACCCAACAAGTCCCACAACATGTCTATATTTGAATTCAAGCAAGGCCTTGCCATTTAGTCTTGATAAAACAACATAAAATGAACTCTGTATTTTGGCAACTCCACTACCACTCAACAGACATTTCATTCTCGCTGGTGAGGAGGAAAAGTTCTCCTTTGTCGATTTCCCTTGTTTACCAGTAAACACATGAAAAGTGGTCGAAACACCCGCTAATGTCAATGATGCAAAACTATGAGAACTGTTGGAAAGGTCGGAAGACAAAGGTATTTACTCTAATGGATGAACACTTGGAAGTGCATGGCTTTCTTTACAGTGTGCGTTTTAATGGTGTGTAGGTCAACGTGAAGACCTCATCACTCCAAGTGAAAGTTCAATTCAAACCTCTTAAAACAAATCATACTCGGGTCCTCTCTGCTCTCCAGCACTGTCACACTCAGCAGCCTCCTCTTCAGCAAAGGTCCACGTGGAGGTTGGCTTTACCTCCCAGAGTTCACTCTTGTTCCTCCTCCTCCTCCTCCTCCTGAAGCTCCTCAATGGCGTCCATCTGAGTCCTGGAGCACACCTCACTCATCGGGGCAGAGTCCTCACCCTCCACCACCAGCTCATTGGACATCTCGTTGTTTTTCTGTGAAGAAAGCAGATAAAGAAATGAAAACCACATTCTCCCCTTCAAAGTACCTGCAGGTCACTCTGATACCTGCAGGCAAATTCGGTTTCAGCGACATGTAAAAGTGACTCTAAAAGTGAGCTCAAAAATGTATTTGCCTATGTATGCACAACGGCTAATCTGCTGAAGAGCTGGTTTAGTTCGAGATAAGAGATCAAAACCTGTCAACAGCCCTACTACTACAATCAGATCACTGGAGACCAGAGTCATCATTCTACAGGATCCCGTCAGGGACAAAGGAGTTTAGAGTGACATGACAAATGATAAGGCGCAGCAGACATTTATGTATGAGATAAAACATGTTGCTGTTCCAGACTTTTCATGTGTCCACTCTGTTTTAAATCAGAGTTTCTAATAAACAGAGGTAAAGTTTACCAAACTAAATAAATACATAGACTCATAAATATTAAAGCTCAATTTAAATTCAATAGAAATTATTCAATTCCTGACAGATTGATTTTAGTTTATTTTTCTATCATTGCAGCTCGGAACAACAACCTCTTCTACATGATTGGCTCGTAACCGGACAGGAAAACCCAGGGTTGACTGAGACAGTTGATATCCAGCTTCGTAGTACAGGTTATCCAGGATGGTCAATGTTAGGTTAAGTCAAACCAGATAACGAAAACATATCCTGGATTTTCTCAATACTTGGTGGAAGAATGGATAAATTGCTAAGAAAGAACCCATTAAATTTTGGCGAATCCAATATTTTTATATTTTTATTTTGGCGAGATAAATAATGCATTATTTGACATTTTCACCCATTTCCCAAATAATATTACATGGATCATGATGGATAAAAAAATCAGGCATATTTAGGGGGCTGATACAATGAGTGTGTTAGGTCATGCTTTTGGTCATTTTTGCTTAGTCATTAAATGGTAAATGGACTGTATTTATGTAGCGCTTTTCTAGTTTTATTGACCACTCAGAGTGCTTTATAGCACAAGTCACATTCACACACATTGATACAGCAATGCTATTTCACACGCTTTGTCTTTCACATTCATAGACATTCCTACACTGTCGAAGCAATTTAAGGTTAAGTGTCTTGCCCAAGGACACATCGGCAAGCGGACTGGGAGAAGTGGGGACAACCCTTCCGGTTAGTGGACCACCGTCTCTACCTCCTGAGCCACAGCCGGCCATTACAAATTGAACACATATATTGGTATATTTAGAAGAGGGGTCTGTGACTTCAATCTGCAGATTGAGAATCAACTCATGTATTTAAAGGAGGCACTACGCCACCTGCACGTCTCTTAACGTGTCGACACGTGATGTTTACAAACTGCACTTGCAGTTATGTGTGGTGCGAACCGAGCCATTGGTTTTGTTTTCCATTTACAGAGCTGCGCTGAAAACCCATTTTATTTCCCGCCGCACACAAACAACTGACAGCTAGCAGACCATGAGGAAATATTTGCAGATTTTTACAAAAAGTGTATTGCTTTAGAGTCGCTTACTGCCCCTTTAAGTGGTAATTTAGAAACTGTGAAGCACATAGTGTAGCACTAAATATCCCTTCAATTTGGTAGTAATGGGCCGAATACAATGCATATGACTGGAAATGGTGAAACGCCAAGCCTGACACTGTCCGAAGATTTGTCAACCAGCACTTCCAAAGCTCACTAGTGATGCCAACCACACCACTGTTTTGCAAAATTAAGACAGAAAATTGGAATACGCTGGTACAATGAAAGATCTCTTTTGAAAGCTCTGAATATAATTTAGAATAGAAGATAAACAGACACTTAAGACAAAATCCTGGACTTCTTATATAACTTATTATTATTCTGGATACAGGGTGTTACCAGGAACAAGACTAAACAACATGGTTCTGAAATAAATTTTCCCAGACAGTCAGAAACACATAAACTAACCGTACAGTCAGTAGAAAAAAGTACTGCAATATGTAGTAATGTGTGAGGATATACAATCTTTTTAAAAAAAAATCATTTCAATACAAATTTAATAGATAGTTATTTTCTGTATTCACACCAAAAAAGTTAACTAGCTGTACAGATAAAGCTGACCAAGCTGATTTTTTTTCTTGCATCTATTCATGGTTGAGTAACTTTCAGTTACAGCTATTAAAACAAGACAGGATGATCGTTAGTGAGACACAAGTGGCCTCAAAATGTTTGCTGATGGGATTTGCAAAAAGAGCACAAAAAAAGGTGTGTACTTTTATGTTTGCAGTTACCTCATCGGAGGTGTTCTTACCTGTTGTCGATAAACATAGCATGCAGCTATGGCAACCATTGTCGACTCCCCCATGAAACCAGCCAGGAGAGATCCAACCCCGAGTGTGGCCCCGTGAACCCTGAAAAGCAGTGCTGTCTTTTAAAGAAAATATTTCAAAGTTTGTGAAAGTGAACTAGTTTTCTCATCTTCCTCCTAGTAGATGTTTCAAGGAATAAAAATGTGACATATAAACATTATACCAGAATACCACGCAACTAATACTAATACCACTAATAAATAACAATGCGCCTGAGTCACTGTGCTGACTGCTGACCTATGTGACCCTAACCTTGTTCACTGAAGTGTTGACTTACCCCATATAAGGCAGCACAACTAAACTGGTGATGAGGACAATGATGCGGAGAACCGAGCTGGGGGCCAGCACAAAGGTTTTTTTCAGGGTCATGAGCCATCCAGTCAAATGAGCCCTAACAGTCACTGCAAACATACACAAACAGTGGAAACATCACCCCACTGGTCCGAGCTACACCTTGGTTAACCCCAGAGCAGGAAGGAAAACATTTAAAATCCAATTGAGTGTCCTACCTGGCAAGGGAAAGAAGGAGAAAATTCGGAGCGGGATCACACACAGCTCAGCGAAAGCATATTCCACCCCAATGACATCAACCAGGATCTTCTCTGATAAATGTGGAGTCCAAAACACTACAAAACAAAGCTGGGCACAAAATAAGCAAGAGCAAATAAATGTTTGCATTTATGGCACCACAATAGGGTCGCCCAGCACACCTCATTAGATTTCCTTACTTCATTAACTCAAGGGGTTTCGGATTGAATGTAGGCCTTTGAAGCTCACATAAAACAAGCCGGCGAGCAAACACACAATGTTATTGTTTCTAGAAGCAGTTGTTGGGGCACTGGAAAAATTTCCAAAGCATCTCCACGCCATTACTGTATGATCAGAAAATGAGTGTTAAACAACAAATAAACCCGTCTGATCTGAATATGAATACATCAATTTGTTTTTTCAAATGTATTAAGATTGATCCAAACTTTGAACAAGCATCAGGTGTGCTCAGGATCCATAAAAAGGTGCCTTTCTTGACTGAGTGCACTATTTTCTACTGGCAACTGCTGGGACCCCTACACCCTCCTGCCCCACACAACATAAGAAGGCATTTCAGATAATGACTTCAGAGGACACAAACCAGGATTTAAATGGCATGGCAAGCAAGAGAGCCCGAGAGTCGCATTCATTCCACTGGTGTACCACAAGGATCTAGGCTTGGTCCCCTTCCCTTTCCAATATACACCACCTAGTTGTTCCCACCATTGCTATGCTGATGATACCCATCTTATCTGTCGTATTGTTATCGAAAGAAAGGATGATGTCCTTCTTCCACTGGATCTCATCCGGTCCTTATGATCAGCAACACATAATATCCCGCCCCTCTCAAACAAAGTCATGATTGAAGACTAATTAACATTCACTGAGTTTGTGGCATGTGTCAAGTCACTCTGCACTACACTGTATAACATAAGATAGATCAGGTATAATCTGACCGAGTATCTGCTCAATGCCTTGAACAAGTGCTGGTCGTCTCTTGCCTAGACTAGCGTTACAGCCTTCTGCCAGGGCTACCAGCGTGAACGCTAACATGTACAAATGGTCTAAAATGTGTCAGTACATCTGGCTTTCAATCAGCCAAAAACATTGTCACCCTGCTTTTCATCTCTCTCCTCTGGCTTGCTGTCTCTGCTTGCATTAAAGTCAGGTCACTATCTTTTGCATACCGAGTGGCCACTAGAAAGGCACCAACTGACCTGATTGCTTTCCTACAGGTTTATGAGCATTCTTTTTCACTTTGATCTGAAAAGTACACTGCGAGGCAGGAAATCTCAGTCCAAACTCTTCTCCTGTATGGTCTCTTGCTGGATGACATACTATCTAACTTGATTTGGTCAGCTTCATCTCCTCCTCTTAATCCTCCTGCTCTCCATCTTCAAAACTTGATTGAAGACCCGTCTCATCCGGAATCAATTACTTAACTAATATGCTCCATGTACTTTATCTCTCTCTCAAAGAAAAAAATCTTTCTGCACTTGCAACCTTGTGGCAAAAACAGCTACAAAATTTGTAAATTCAAAAGTAAAATTATTTTTTGCTATAATACTTTGAGTAAACTAAAACAAAAAATACCCAAAGTTTCTCAAACATTTCATCATATAATTCTTCTTAAAGAATAAAGATATTTAGCAGATGATGATGAATTGCAACAAAGCCTTTGTTATTGGTTTGTTGTTAATGTTGAACTAATATATAGGATTAGATTATTTGTAACTAATGATGTCATTGGTAGCACTTTACCATCTATCATATTTGCAAGATGGAGACATATTAAATAATTTGTATGGCTCAACTGAAACCGCTGTTTTCCCTGACTCAGCTGTGGTTTGCCTAACCAAGGTGAAGCATCCCCTGTCTGCCTCAACATCCTCAAGGTCTGTTTTCATAAGATGAATATTTGTTAGAGAATATTACTCATTTCCCTTCTCAAATGCATTTTTGTCTTCCTCCTCTGCTGTTTTTCGTGCCGTCGTCCTTCCTTCAACCAACTGCAACATGCCCAGGCAGTCAGCCTGTGTTTTCAACAGCGCTGCAGGCCTTACCTATCTGCCTGTTGTTTTGTGCTGAACACACCCTCCTGTACATGTTTACAGCTCTGGGCTTCCACATCTGGTCTGCCATTCTCCTCCTCCTCCTCCTCCTCCTCCTCCTCCTGCTTCTCAAAAAGGGCCCAACTTTGGCCACACACTTCCTGTTTTTCTTGTTTGAGCTAGGACAACTAACTGGGGCAAAGGCTCCCAGTCACTTCACATCAATTCACTTTGAATCATTGAAAATTGAGCAGAAGGCAGATATGATCAGGAAAAATTGGATCATAGTGTGTTCTTGCAGATCTGCTGACATAATTATTAAAAGGTTTTGTTGAAAAACAAATGCCATCAACAGCAGCATAAATAATGTTTCTGCACCACTCATTACTTAAAAGAAAAGCACACCTGCGAGGGGCTTTAAGAGTGTGGAAACTGATATGTTTCACGTGAATGCCTATTTTATTAAGCTCTTAAAACATGGGTGGGAGTGTTTGGGGGACAAAAGCCCCTTTGCGTCTTCACAAATTCCACCTCAATGTGTATCCTCCCTGTGCAACCTGAAACCACAACAGGACAGCAAAGTACATTCAGTTCGCCTGCAACGAAGCTGTGAACCCCCCTTCACTTTGAACATAGTGTAATGCTGAACCAGCATAACAAAATATCATGAACATGAAGCCTTTTTTTGTCTTAATTTTGCCTGTTTCTAAGAAAACAACGATTATTCAGTGGTAAACCTTTGACAGCATTGCCTTTGATTAAATAACTATGTTCGATGTGTTTTTACAGTATCTATAACACTGCACACGTTAGGTCAGTCTTGGTCCTAAACAAAACACCGTATCTTCAGTTTTTTTATACAGCAGATTTTGAAAAAATGTGAACATGACAGAAACATAACACAAATAGTTAAAACAATATGTCTACAACCTGCAAAAGAAAAATGTATGCAGTATAATCAAGCATTTTTGAAAGAAAATGTATTTACATGCTTAGCATATGAGGTTTTGCAGGGTGCCATGGAAGAACAACTGACACCTACTGTAGGATTGGTCATGTCGCAATAGGAGACCTTAGATTGTAAACAAATACAATGCAAGAGATGGGCTGCCTATTGTGAAAATGAACACTGGGACTGACAAATGACAGGAATGCCATCTGATGCTTGATAATTTGCTAAATTTCTGCAGATACATTTTCTGATTGACTAATTGTTTCAAGTTCAGGATCGTTTAGACGCAGATCACAAAAACAGTTAAGCACACCTTCTGTCTAAACTAATTAATCCCATATCTCGAGAGCATAACTAGTAAAATCATATGACTGAAAAAACAAAACAAATAAAGATTCACTCTCATCTTACCGTGAGTGATAGTGCCAGACAGCAGAATGTAAACTTTTTAATATGTGACTTGGTGACAGGACTGCCAGCATTCAACTTGTTGCTGGGATTGTTCTGTTGGTAAAAGAGACATTTTAGTGGCATAAACAACCCATCTACAATAAACTGTTACCACACCAACACACACACGTAAGGGAGTCTGGTTTACCTTGTCAAAGGCAGGGTACACAGCTCTCAGCTCAGTTAACCAACCGTAGGGCATATGACCCACAGGATATGTGGCAGTGAGCACGGCCACGGCCTGGAATGACAAAGACACAGCAGATATAAATCATCAGCACGCCTCCACTTTAATGCTGAACATACCACACACAGATAAATCAGGTGTCTAACAATAGCCTACATGAAAGCCACACGTGTCTCTCTCACTTTCCATGAGTGTGTGGTTTTTCACAAGTTTATGATTGGATAACAGCTTGAAGCTTGTTGTTGTGCCCCAACCAACAACAAAAGGCAGTGGCAGTCTTTACGCCATGTAGCAATGTTTTCACCCAGTGTAATCATACCCTGGGATTCTCATGAACATGTTGAATCAACCAAACCACTGGCAGCCAGTGTTGTCAATGATTTCCAGTTCATTCTGGTAAACAGCTATGCATTGTCTCCGAAATTAGGGTCTCTGTAAACCAGAAAGCTCCAGAGAGAGTGTGTTACCATTTTGCATTTCATCGGCAATGACTTGAGGGGGGAATTATTCCACCTGCTTCATACAGCTGTAAAGTCCCACTTAAAGATCCCATATATCAGACAACACCATATAATACAACTAGTAGCACCATTAAGAAACATCAGTTTTTCTCAATCACAAATGAAAGTCGCTGTTAAAATGCTTTCAAAAACAACAGATACGTTTGGTGAATTAAATCCCAGATACTCTCACCTCTGTAGCATCAGTGGTCCCCTTGAGGTCACGAGACACAAAGAGGTTGACAATGGGTCGACTGATGCGCTGAGTGGCCAGGATGAGTGCGAGGGGCCACCAGAAGCTCAGCATCTTTTTGATGGTGGCATCACCCTGCAGGGAGCAACTCTTTTTTTAAAATAAGACACTTAATTGTTATTTCAAATCTAGCTGGCAACATTGTTCCTTTTTTCCCTGTGGCTAACCTACATGGTGTTAAGTGTTGTGTAAAAAAACAAACAACAACTCCTCACATAGTTCTGTCTCATTTTCTATTTTTGCCTCAACTTACCCCTACATCAAGTCCACTGGAGTCTGGAATGTTGTCGTGAATGTTACAGTAGTAACCCAGACCGACGATGCTGAAACGGACCAAGGCACCCATATACAGGGAGAGGATTGGGATGAGTAAAGGCTCCACACATTGCAGGTTACTGTGGAGAAGAATGGCCACGAACACAATCTGGAGGTGGGGAAAAAACAGAATTGATAAACACCAAAATTCAAACACTACAAACTGGATTTTACAAAAACAGCAATCTTCAAATGTAGTCTTTTCCATTTAAAGGGGCAGTAAGCGATTTTGGAGAAAACTTGTTTCGATCTTTGTTATTGTTGATGTTTTCACTGCACTGGTCGAGGCTCAAACCCACAGCCTTGGGTATGGGAGACCGAAGCGCTAACAAAAGGCCACAACGCCTGAGTCGTATCATCTGTCACTAGCACGTCTCTAAAGGTGTCGGGGAGTGATGTTTACAAACTGCACACAGTCTTGTGTGCAGTTAGGGCTTGTGTCACACCTTTTTTGTTCTTGTTGTTTTTGATTTACAGAGCCAGGGCTAAGTCGAAAACCCAGTTGTTTTTTTCCGGCGCGCACAGAACCGACAGCTTGCGAGAGGGCCGTGAGAAAATATTTCGCTGAATTTGACAAAAAGTGTATTGGATTAAAATCGCTTACTGCCCCTTTAATGAAAATCAAGGACTTGATCAGGTTACCTGGGCCACAACATCAGAGATTGAGGCAGAGCCTACTATGACGCTGTACTTGTGCTTGAGAAGAATCCCTGCATGAATCCACGCCTTCAGACAAGGACAGAGACACAAAGTTTAAACAGAAATCCAAAGCACTATTTTCTCAACCACAGCTGAATGATGAGCCATATGATGGAAGTGAGCTAGACTTTAAAGCAGGGCATACACTATCATTTATAACCAGCAAGAACAGAGGATTATTGCTAGATAAGTTGTGTTTAAATCCATCTCTTGCGTGATAAAATGTCTGCCTCCTGATGCATCATAATGCTGCTATACTATCCACTCACCATTGCATCCAGCAAAGGGAATGCAGCCAGGTATAAGAAAGCCTTTCTTGTCTTGTTCCCCACAGAGTCATCCACATGGTGGAGCTTATTAATGATGTAGTATCCTAAATCTGTGTAAGCTAAAGACAAAAAAAGAGGAAACCACAGGTAAGCAGTTGCCATTTTCATTGTTTTAGAGAGCAGGGATTGTGATATTCCCCAGAAAGAATGCTGTCAGAGAGGTGCTACAACAATGCATATTTAGGTTTGCAACAAATGCCAAAATCGCTGCGGTTACAGGATTTGGTATAAGCAGAGTGTGTCATCATGTGCACACAAGCAACCCTTAAACACCCACCTATCAAGATATGCAGGACAAATGCGATGGTTCCGGCCACCACCATGCAGAACACTGCCTTCCTCCGGTCCCTCCTGCTGTTGACAAACACCAAACCCACATTCTTGAAGTCGCTCATGGGTCCGGTGAAGAACTTCATCAGGGAGTAGGCCAGACCATAGCTGGCCAGCATTTCAACAGCATCCTCTTTGACTGTGGCTATGCCCCTGTTGAGGGCCTGGAAGATATAATGCAGGGTGGGTGCGGAGGGGGGGGAGGTGTCAGTGGAATGAGACAGCACATAAAGGGGAAGAGTTCAGTTTATGACCAGCCCACATGAGCATGACTGAGCATGACTTAGCCTGACTTCATCTCTGACCAGATACCAATTGCTGGTCTAGCACAGCCCTTTAGTTATCATGCATTCAAAAAAAGACGAGAAAAGAAAAGAATATCTGCATGTGCTTTACACAGACAATAAAAACAGACCTTTGGTTGGTGCAGAACAGTGAGTGCCATCGTAATATCTGGCAAGGAAACACCCACAACACTTGACTCGGAAAGGATTTCCATTCAGCCTTACCTTCAGAACAACAGCTGCCCCTCTCCTTCGCAGGGTAGTGTGCTATTTATACCCGCTAACAGAGCCATTACATAAGCGTAATCCTGACATCTCCGAGCCCCACTGTGTTTTATGTTATACTGTCACACTACCTATGTAAGGACAGACACCGCGTCAGTCGTATGGCTGAGACGGGGCAGGGAATGTCCGGACAGGAACACATGAGAATTTAAGGAAATTAAACACACACCCCCACACACACTTAATCTGAGCACATGATCCGCCATCATCATCATCATCATCATCATCTCCAAACAGACAGTGTCTCAGATTTACTGATAATCAAATGGCAACGTCGGTCCTGGAATATAAATAACTCGAATATAAATTCACATTAGCTCATGCATTTTGCGAAATAACGTTCAAGATGTTTGTTTTTTGTTGTTGATGTATTTCAAATAAACAGGGCCGTTCCTCAGAGTGAGGGCTCCACACGCCTGTCCCCTTTCTAAAGAAGACATGTTCACCCTGATGGAGATCTCCACGGAACGTCTCCGCCAGCTAAGCTAGCTGTAGCCACAACACGAGCCAGCCGCCGTGAACCGTCCCAGCCGGGGGGGAACGATCGGTGTCGGTCCACAGGAACGGTGTCGGTGTCGGTCCACAGGAACGGTGTCGGTGTCGGTTCACTGACGCTCGGACAAGCCGACGCTCGGCGGCGGCGGCGGTCTACCCACCCGGAATGAACCCCTCGCGGAGACGGAATGAACCCCGGTAAAGCGGTTAGCAGCCGCTAGCGAAGCAGAGCTGCAGTGTCCAGGCTCCTTTCTGTTTTCTTTGGAAACCACTGACCTACAGAGAAAACAACAGAAATGTTACCTGTTCCCCGAGGTCGATGGCGATGTTGGTGATAGCCAGAGGCACCAGAAAGCGGACGAGAGGCCAGTAGGGACTGAGAGATGGAAACTCCACCATAATACAAGCCGGGGTGACCGAGCGAGGGGCATCTGCCTCGGTCGTGATGGAATGAAAGGACAACCGGAGACCCGCGGCTGGAAGGCAGTGACAGCACCTGTACTTCTGGCGGCTAGGCGGCGCAGCGGCAGGAGCCGAGGCGCTCCGGTGGCGACGGCGGGTCACGATGCGTCGACGCAGAGCGGCGGGGAAGGTCAACGGAAGCGTTGGACCGGCGCATCTTCCTCGCAAATCATCCTCGAGGGGGTGGAAACTGCGCCGACTTCGAGCGGGGAGGCGTCCCGCGCTGTCGTCGGGTGAGAATTAGACGAGGCCGTTTGGATTGGTGTTCTTGCTGCGCGCGCGGCTGACTGCGCCTGTGCCTTGCAGCGTGGTTGCTGTCGACCCTTCCCGAGGCTGGAACGCACGGCCCCGCGCACGTGGGCTTGGCGTCCTGGCCGTGACATCATCATCAAGTCTAAATTAGGTTTCTGTCATGACTGCGCGTGCGCGCGCGCACAGACACAGACACACACGCACACACACACTATGTTACACAGTGAGTGCGTGTTATCGTGAAAGCAGAGGCACCACTGCTCTGACTGGGTATCTCTTCTTGTCATGTTGAATAAACACCCTGTCGTATGGACTTTTTCCTTTGTATATGTGGAAGAAACTAAATATGAGGCCAGTGTGGATTGTGGTACAATTATGATTAGTCTAATTGAATATAAAAGCAGCTTACCATACCTTACCCTTTACCATGTCAAAGTTTATAAAGATATACGGTGTTTACACCTTATTTTGACAAATGTATCTTTATGCAGAAAAATGAAATGGTTTTGTCCTATATACGTTTCATTATGTTTATACTGTACCCCTCCATTAAGGAAAGTAATTATATGAAGGATAAACAGATAAACCCTGATAAGGCAATAGCTAATGAAATACAGACCCCTGGTGGACAAAAGGGGGAAGGGAAATTAGTCCAAGTCATGGATGTGAATGCAAATACTTAAAAACTAATACAAGACAATACAAGCAAATACACTTCAAATTTGAGAAAATGACAACACAATTGTAGATGTGCGTAAACATTTGCACACCTCAAAACTGAACAAGACCAATCTCTCCTAACCTGCATTAATTATCTTTATTGCACTTTGTCCAGAATATCTGATGAAAAAATATCAGCTCAGTACTGACACTGGGGGAAATTCAGTCACAATATCTGGGCTAACAAACAAGCTTGCTATAGCTTTCACTGAGTTTCCTACCACATCCTTAGAGGGTAGAAAGGTCTGGAAAAGGTTAGTGAAACCACATTGAGTTAATTTCTTTCTATCTTTTAAAAAAACATTTCTTTGCTTATTTTATTTGGCCATCAATGGCAGAATTGGAATGGCCGTGGTGTTGAGTGTATGGAAGGGACCATACAGTCTGTGTACAGTAAATGTGACTGCAGGAGCGTGCTACAGTACTATTACAGTGAGAGAATTGTGAGTAAAGCCCACCTGAGCTATGTTCAGTCAAAACACAAAGTTGCGTCTGCTACTGCCTGGTGCCTGAGGGAGGTTCTGTAGTGATCTGAACTTAACACAGCATTTTACAAGCAGGCATTCCACTCCTCGGCAGCTCAGATGTTTACTAAGGCGCCTGTACCTGCAAGTACACTCTGTGGGTTAAAACCTAAAGCTACAATTTCATGTCAGGATTGTTTCACAGTACATCTGCTGTTCAATTTTCACATCGTTCCCAATAATAGAAGAATTTTTTATCTTGAAAGTAAATGATTGACTTTTACAAACAGGGTCTTTGAGTAAACAATCCAGAAGTGTGTTTTGTGGAGTATTTATCCAACGGTGTGTTATAGATCATGGAAAGGTGCCCAGGGTACTCATAATGAATGTGTTTGAGTGTCCGTGTATGAGAGTATGTTGGAACAAAGGAGTACATGTACTGTATATCTGTATATATGCAAACAATATATTTGCAAATAAATAATGACTTCATTTTGTTTAGCTGTTCAGCAGCAGTTTGTTCTTGCAGTTGCCACTGGAGGTGACAACTTCGTTAAGATCATGAACATATTTAATATGTTCTGTTATAAATTTGACGTGGGAAAATGGTGTTTACAAGTGTCCCAGATGATTAAACCCTGCTGCAAGATTAAATTATTATTTATGCAGTGCAGAGATATTGTATGTAGGAAACCATTATTTACCTTGTGTTGGAATCCATTGTCAAATCTAACCATACCCTACTAATGTGAATACCTGTTTTCTTTTAACATTCATCATTCGATTTAAAATATACTGTTCTGTAAGTGACTGTCACATCAAACTTTTGTATCCACTGGGCTTTCAGATATAATATGCCCTCTAGTGGCCGGCAGCTCTTTGCAATAACACCTGGAAATACAGACTCCCAAAACCATAATCAGTTTAACAAGTAAAGGCAGTTGTCGACTACTGATACAACCAAGCATGCTTTATTATTAAAACATGATTTCAATATTTTTCTTGGATATCTTCACACTGGCTGCACGGTGGTGTAGTGGTTAGCACTTTCGCCTCACAGCAAGAAGGTTCTGGGTTAGAATCCTGGTTCAAACCAACCAGGGCCTTTCTGTGTGGAGTTTGCATGTTCTCCCCGTGTATGCGTGGGTTCTCTCCGGGTTCTCCGGCTTCCTCCCACAGTCCAAAGACATGCAGAATGGGGTTAGGTTCATTGGAGACTCAAAATTGACTGTAGGTGTGAATGTGAGAGTGAATGGTTGTTTGTCTCTGTATGTGGCCCTGTGATAGGCTGGCGACCTGTCCAGGGTGTACCCCGCCTCTCGCCCAATGTTAGCTGGGATTGGCTCCAGCGACCCTTAAATGGATAAAGCGGTATACGATGGATGGATGGATCTTCATGCCTGCCACAGTGTGAACCTTCTCTTATCTGTGAAGAGAATGGGGCACCACTGGAGGACCTGCCAATTCTGGTGTTCTCTCGCAAATGCCAATCTAGCTGCACGGTGCTTGGCTGTGAGCACAGGTCCCACCAGAGGATGTTGGGCCCTCATGCCACCCTCATGGAGTCTGACAGTTTGGTCAGAAACATGCACACCAGTAGCCTGCTGGAGGTCATTTTGTCGGGCTCTGGCAGTGCTCCTCCTGTTCCTCCTCAGACACCGGCCCTGCTGCTGGGTTGATGCCCTTCTACTTCCTTGTCCAGCTCTACTCGTGTAACGGCCGGTCTCCTGGTATCACCTCAATGCTCTTGAGACTGTACTGGGAGACACAGCAAACCATCTTGGGAACGCACGTATGGATGCGCCATCCTGGAGGAGCTGGACTACCTTTGCAACCCGATTGGGCTGCAGGTACCGCCTTTTGCTACCAATGTTGACATGGACACTAGCAGAACACAAAACAAGAGAAGAATCAGTCAGGAAGGATAAGGAGAGAGCAACTGTCTGTGGCCACCACATTTGCAAAACTATTCCCCTTTTGGGGGTTGCCTTGCTTTTGCCTCCATTGCACCTGTTTTCACTTTCATTTGCACCAAAGCAGGTGAATTTGATCCACAATCATTTGTGCTTCCTGAATGGACAGATTGATACCTGAAGTTTAACTGACTTGGTGTTTTTCTGTGATGATTAAATGTTCCCCTATTTTTTTGAGGTTATAAAGTGCCAAGCAAGAATGGGGTTACATATATAATATATGAACACACAATACATTGATATGTAGCAAGACTATTGGTCCGCCTACCCTGCAGGTAATCTTCTCTGCACACACTAAGCGACACATGAAATTGGAAAGTGTAAAATGCTAAACTATCTCTGTTACTATAAACACAATGCAGGTTGGACTGCATGTAGCTGTTACAGCCTGTGTCAATAGCTGTCTGTTGTCACTGTCAATAATTAATGACACAATTAGCTCTTGAGCAGTCTGACAGAACTGCTATGCTCTAATTGTTGAACGTTTAGCTGGCAACCTCCTCCCAACAACTAAGCAGAACAACTATTGATTTTTCTGCCTCATCGTGCTGAATCGTGTCCTGGCAGTGTGAGAAAAAGCCCCCCCTTTACTTTTCTGTTTGTGTCTGCAGATGAAATTGTCTTACTCTGTATGAATGGACTGAAGTTCAATTGCATGCCTATGTTTGTTAAACACTGCCATGACTGATGCAAACCTCTGGATTATTTTCTTTTTTCTTTTCTTTTGATTTCTTTCTCTATATGTGTGCTAATGATTATTGACTGGTTCTTGTTTAATTTTCATTTTCAATTTCTGTGAAATGTGCTATATTAAATGAACATTATTTATATACTCTTTGGAAAACCATCAACTTTTCTTGAGTTGGTTCTCTTGCTGCCTACCAGTGGTGGAGGAAGAGTTGAGATCCTTTATTTAACTATACCAATATCACTCCATTCTCCATTTCACTAACCCCCACAAGTGTTACTTAAGTAAAAATATGTTAGTATAATAAGGAAAATATACATAGTATTAAAAGTAAAACTACTGAATGCAGAAAAAGTGAGTGAATAAGTGACTGATGTTATTCTATATATTATCATTATTAGATCAGTCATGTATTAATGTTGCACCACTTCACTGTTAAAGCTGCCTGAGATGTTTTTTTAAAAATTGTTTTATAGAGGTTGGCATCTGATAACTATTTTAAGTAGTAACCAGGTAATTATCATCATGATTAATTTGTAAAGAAAAATTGTTATTGCTTTGCTGTGCCCAAACAATTATCCAAACTGGGCGACTGTGGCTCAGGAGATAGTGTTATCCACTAACCAGATGGTTGGTGGTTCGATCACCGCATTCTCCAATCCGCATGCCAAATTGTCCTAAATTATGTTTATGAATGACAATGAAAAAGCGCAGTATATAGCAGCGCTGTGTGAATGTATGTGTGAATGGGTGAATAAGATTTGACCACCTTGGGTGGTCAATAAGACAAGAAAGCGCTATATAAATGCAATCCATCAAAATTATTAAAAATGTATTCTAATTAATGAAATCATTAAAAAAGAAAGCAGAAAAAACATGAAATGTTAGTAATTTGGTATAAAAAATGACAAATATCTACATAGTTGTCAATTTACTGTCAGTCAAATAATAGATTATTGTATTTTATGTAACGCTTTTCTAGCACTCAAAGTGCTTTTTACAGTACAAGTCACATTCACACACATATTCATACAGCGCTGCTGTTAACCACAATTTTTCTATCACATCTATACACTGCCAGAAGAGCCGTCAGAGGCCATTTAGGGTTAAGTGCCCAAGGACATATCAGCAATTGGACTGGGGGAAGCAGGGATTGAACTGCCAACATTCTGGTTAGTGGGCGACCTTCTCTACCTCCTGATCCACAGCCGCCCAAATTGTATGTTGCCTTTTGTTTGTAGGCAAAAATCAATCAATAGGCAATAGTAACTAAATCTGTCAAATGTATGAAAATTGAATGCACGGTATTAAGTGGCATGAAATAAAAGGTACCTCAGATTTGTACTCAAGTACGGTAAATGTGCTCAGTTACATTCCATCACAACTGCAACCTACAAGCTCCTCAGACACACTAGAATAGGCACAGGAAAGGAAAACACTGGCCCTAACACGGCTTGTATAGTCAGTGTGCTGGATACGCTGTACAGGCCACAGAACTCAGGTTGTTGGATTTTTGGTCAGATATTAGGGAAGTTCAGAAAGGTATCCCTTTGAGTCAAAAAGGAAACCAGTTGGTCTGCCAAGTGTGACAATCTACCACCTGACTAATTCAACAGTCATATATGGAACTGTTGTTTAATGGAAAATAGAGTCCTGTGCCAACAATCAATACACTCTAGAACTATTGAAAGTCTTCAAGATTGACTGATGGTGGTGGTTACACTGTGGTTGTTGGCAAAACCATGGCTATATTATAAAACATGTAGGAAACCATCCTATACCCCCCGAATGAGAAAAATTCAACACAAGACATCAGCCTTTCACTTTCATCATTTATTTTTAATTCCTCCATTGAACTTTCTTTCTTCTTCTTTCCTTTTATTTTAGTATAAGTGCTCCATGATGTATTCATCTATTTACATACGCACATTTTATTCCTTATATAAAGAATTATGAATAGCCCCTGAGTACAAATGTAACAATTAAATAAACTTGACTTGTATTCAATTTCTTACATTTAGGTGCAGTGTGGTTGTGGGTTATCTCAAGTAAGCAGTCCTTTAAAACAGTGAATTTAGCAGTAGTTCCTGGGTGCACTGTGATAAGATGTATTATAACACACAAAATATTCTGAAGTCAATCTATCTAAACAGCTGACCAAAATACAGATTTTATAGGGCAGTTTGTATTGGGTTATGTAAATACAACTATTAACACTGTTTTACCAAACCCAAACTAAATGGAAATGTCAACCCTCAATAGAAAATAATAAATGTTAAATAGAACCTCTGCATGTCATTTTACATACTATAATAATCAGTGGTGGAAGGACCAGTTTGACTAAGGAAAGAAACCCGACAATCAAACCTCTCCTGAATACCTTTGGTTTCCACGATCAGACAATATGATGCCAGATCCCATCTCATAGCTCCCCTCTGTGTCTCTGGGCGCTCTGAAACACAGTAACACAAGAAACATACAGAACCGTTTAACACAATGACCACAACACATGAACCTTGTGGTTATGATCTCTATCCTCTGCACAGCATCCCAGAGCGAGGAAAAGAGCGAAGGCAGGGAAAGGATGAAGGAATGAGTACAGATGAAAGGGGAGAGGGTGTCATTTCAGTTTGGGGTTTTTCTTCACTTCCTCTGGAATCAAACTGATAACAAGAGAAACTGAAAGTTGTATCTCCTTTTCTGTCTCCCTCTCCTTGTTCCACTTCATTTGCCTGCTCAGGGTTAATTTAAAAAAAAAAAAAGAATTATCGAAAAATACTGTAATTAAAATTTAGAATTTACATACTAAAAATGTATTTCAATATTCACTCAATATCATCAAACATCCTTTCACTCGGCTGCACGGTGGTGTAGTGGTTAGCACCTTCGCCTCACAGCAAGAAGGTTCTGGGTTCGGATCCCGGTTCAACCATGGCCTTTCTGTATGGAGTTTGCATGTTCTCCCCGTGTATGCATGGGTTCTCTCCGGGTTCTCCGGCTTCCTCCCACAGTCCAAAGACATGCAGAATGGGGTGAGGTTCATTGGAGACTCTAAATTGACAGTAGGTGTGAATGTGAGAGTGAATGGTTGTCCGTCTCTGTATGTATGTAGCCCTGTGATAGGCTGGCGACCTGTCCAGGGTGTACCCCGCCTCTCGCCCAATGTTAGCATGATCCTTTAACTCTCAAATGTTTTAGTTTTAAAGCTTGTGACATGTCTGACAAACTGTTCGTTTTAAATAAATAACTGTCACTAACTTTGTTGACATATCTTTTTTCAGCAGATCGTAAACAGCCTACTATAATAGCACTATATTACATTTGGGTTTTAATGCAAGTGACCCAGTAACCCAATAAACTATAAGCAGCTCCACTAACCCACTGTGCTGCTTCTGAGACAGTCACAGCCTCAATCAGCTCAACAAACTCTTAGTAAGGTCATCCATCAGTTCCACAGTGTGTGTGTGTGTGTGTGTGTGTGTGTGTGTGTGTGTGTGTGTGTGTGTGTGTGTGTGTGTGTCACTCATTTCATGATGTGACCCTGCACCCACCTTGCTGCTGCCCATGCCTGGATAACTTTGCACAGCAGAGGGCGCTCCACGCCCGATCAATCTCCCCCTCCCTCCCCACAGCAGCAGAGGAGGGCACCTCCATCCCACTGCGGTACCCTCTGATTCCTTTAATTGCTTCCTTCCTGTAGTCAATTGGTGCCAATCTGACCAGTCTCTAAAACGGTGCTACATTACATGGCGAGGACGCACGGTTCAACTGTTTGTTAGTGTGCATGTTAACTCAAAGCTCCATTACCCACAACTGCGCGTTGAAATCACCTGTTTCAGGCCATCAGGAGCTGTCAGAGTCTGCAGATAGCTCGATGTAAGCGACTGCACCTGAAAGCTTTGCATTTTAATTTCTCGTGACATAGCCGCTCACATAGTGCTAACCTGGCAACATGAACAAATGATGGCAACTCTGCTGACTCGCTTACATCTGCGGATAAAAAGCAAGGTTGTGATTTTTAAAGGCAGGTAAATTAATATACATTTTACACTACAGATCAGATGTAGATGAATTATGTTGAAGATTGAACAATATATTGAGTGGACTTTGGGTCGTTTGGCGATAATTTCCCTTTTTGGGGGGTTGGTAGTCAAATAAGTCAACCTAATTATCTGTCACTTTTACTTACGATAGCGTTTTTTGCACGTCTCCAGTCAATGGCAGCTCTACTCTACTATGGCCCCGCCCACTTCTTTAACCGAAATAGACCCGAGTAAACCGATTGGAAATATCAGTTAGTGACTAAATACTATGATGAATTCATATGTGGAAGTGTGCATCAATCATTATGGGACGTGAATATTGTTTTTGGGGACACTAGCGGGAAATACAGTTCGGGTGTGTTATGTCTTAAAAGGCCGGCGAGGGCTTCGCGGGAAACCGAGCGGAGGGATACCGCGGGTGGGGTGCTACGGTGGTTTTTATTGCAGCCGGCGGAGCCCTCAGTTGTGATTCTCATGCTACCGATGACAGACTGTCGTCCTCGTCGTGTCGCTGGTGCAGGCTCCCGACTCTACATGCGTGTTTCACCCCGCGTCCCTGACACCGACTGCGGCGCCTCTGCCGAAGGATTTAATGGTACTTCCGCGCTGGAATAACGTTCCTGCTATTTTTCGCGTGTTTTCGGTCGATTCTCCGCTGCTTTGTTTTGCCGACGATCTTAAATTAAAAGGTAAGGGAGGGAGTGGGTTTGTAAAGCGTGTACATGGGACTTTTCACTGCAGTTTAGTGCAAAAATGTATCAGTCTCTCGTCAGTAGCAGTTTGGTGACGGAGAGGTTTCCCCTCTTGCACATAATTTACTATCAGTTTCCCAGCGAAGCACCTGCTGCTGCGGCACCGGTGCATGCATGCAGGGCGTGCAAAGGGGCTCGATGTTGTGGAGTGACCATGTGATGTTGCTTACACTTCATGCTGCGGGCAGGACCTATTCCAAGCAGCTTCTGTTTGAACCCTCAGATCTTTAACAACTACTAACCACTCTCTCTTTTTTTTTCAACCAGCTTCACAAAAAGCAAAGAGCCTCTGGACACACCATGCCGCTGAATTCAGTTTTAGCGAGTAAAAACTACGACTACGACTACGACTCTCTTCAACCATATTTTTACTATGACAACGAGGAGGAGGATTTCTACCCTCAGCAGCTTCAGCCTCCGGCACCGAGTGAAGACATCTGGAAGAAATTTGAACTGCTGCCGACCCCTCCCCTCTCCCCGAGCCGCCGGCCGTCCCTGTCGAGCCTGTTCCCCTCCACGGCGGATCAGCTGGAGATGGTAACCGAGTTCCTGGGTGACGACGTTGTGAACCAGAGCATCATCTGCGACGCCGACTACTCCCAGACCTTCCTCAAGTCCATCATAATCCAGGACTGCATGTGGAGCGGCTTTTCCGCCGCTGCCAAGCTGGAGAAGGTGGTTTCCGAGCGGCTCGCCTCCCTGCACGCTGCGAGGAAGGAGTCGGTGGCCGGTGAAAGCGCGGAGCACGCCGGCGCTGCAGCGTGGAGGATGAGCAGCAGCTACCTGCAAGATCTGAACACGTCCGCCTCGGAGTGCATCGATCCATCTGTTGTTTTCCCGTATCAGATGGCAGAGACGCCGAAGCAGGGAGCAGGGACGCTGCCTAGTAATGATCTGGGACTGGACACGCCACCCAACAGCGGCAGCAGCAGCAGCAGCAGCAGCAGTTGCAGTGACTCAGGTGGGTGGTGAATATGTTCTCATCGCGCAGTTACACCCCTATGTGCTAGTAGGAGTTTCCCTCTGAGTGTGCGAGGTCTGTGCACCACATAGAGCTTCATGGCAACCACTAATGATTTAAGAGGCCAATTGTTTTAATACATGTGATTTGCAGCTGGGTTTCCAGGCAGTAGGTAGAGACATGCTGCCATGTCCTGCTGTAGACTGTTGTAAGATTAGCTAGAGGGCATGGCTGCATGTTAAGCAATTACATGATGTGCAGGAGGAGTAGGAATGGATTGCAGAGATTATACCCCTCCCTCACTGCTGTGGCATGCACTTGAGTCAAGATTGCTGCCTTGATGCTGATTCTTGCACTTTTTGGAGTGATATCTTGACTTATTGTAAGTCGCTTTGGAGAAAAGCATCAGCTAAATGAATGTAATGTAAAGCAGAGTGTGACTGTTTTGCTTTTGTGCTGTGTTGCAGACGATGACGATGACGATGAGGAGGACCAGGAGGAAGAGGAGGAGATTGATGTGGTCACAGTGGAGAAGAGACAGGCAGTGAAGCGGTGTGACCCCAGCCCGCTGGAGACCAGGCATCCCAGCCCGCTTGTGCTGAAGAGGTGCCACGTCTCCACCCAGCAGCATAATTATGCCGCCCATCCATCCATGAGGCACGAGCAGCCAGCTGTTAAGAGGCTGAAGCTGGAGAGCGGCAGCGGAGGTGGAGGTGGAGGCGGCGGCGGCGGCCACAGTGGCCACAGCAGGGTCCTCAAACAGATCAGCAGTAACCGCAAGTGTTTGAGCCCCCGGACGTCTGACACGGAGGACTATGACAAGAGAAGGACTCATAACGTTCTGGAGCGCCAGAGGAGGAATGAGCTCAAGTTGAGCTTTTTCGGCCTGCGAGACGAGATCCCAGAAGTGGCAAAGAATGAAAAGGCAGCCAAAGTGGTGATCTTGAAGAAGGCTACAGAGTGTATTTACAGCATGCAGTCCGACGAACAGAGACTCCTCTCACTCAAAGAGCAGCTGAGGAGGAAAAGTGAACTTTTAAAGCAGAGACTCGCACAGCTGCATGGCTCTTGTGCTTGAAGTTTGAATCAGACCTTTTGCCCTTTTGTTTTTTATGCAAGTTCAAGACTTGGGTGTACAGTTGTTGTTGCATGCAAATGCAAAATTGATTAAGTTGTTTTGAAATCTTGTTCGATTTCAATGTTAAAACTGCCTCAATAGAAGTTATTTGTGGATTCAATATTTAAAAGTTTATTTTTATTAATAAAATATAAAAAAAAAATTGGGCTGTCCCGTTGGGGGTCCAAACTAAAATATATTTTTTTTATCTTTTGTATATGATTAATATTTCCTAAGAAAATGTATTTTTGGATCTCAATTGTCTGAATGTTCAGACCCAGTGTTTGGTTTTTTCCATTCTGTTCATAGATTCTTTTTGCAATATAAAAAATGTTTCCTCTTGAATATGTGTCCTTGTTCTTGCAGTGCTAAAACACTCACACATACAACACATTCTATCACAGCTTCCAATATGAGTAGACATGAATTAGTATGTGCTAGAGGTACACGTTGGAGGTATAGTATGGACTCAACAAGTAAGAGGAGACTAACTACATACATGATGAAAATTGCACAATTTGTATAAAGACCGAGACTGACTTACACAGAGGAATGTGATCATGTTGATGCTCAAATTCAATATCTTCTCCTGAGAATGCAATTTTGATGCAGTCCTACGACCTGCACGGTCATAAAGAAGAAAAGGTAAAGGCTTGTTAATTGCCCCATAGCTCTTTTTAGGAGATTTTAGTTGCACAGTGCACAATCATTTATGGTAAACAAACTCCTTAATCTGTTTTCTGATTAAAAGTTAGTAATCAGTAAACCAAGGAATTGTTTTGCTTGAAAATGTAAGAGAAACATTTGAAAAATACATTTAATTTCTAACATGATTTTCTTCTTGAACGCTGAGAGGTAAACATACTTTGCCAAATAAGTGGTTTCAAGTTCTTCAATAATTCTGTCATGTCTCAAATGAGATTCATCACACATCTGGTGTATGAAAGTTAAACAGGTTGGTTCATAGTTGCATTCATTAACGCAGCATCATAATTATGATGAAACCCAAATAATATAGGATATTGAATAAATATACCAGGTAAGTAAACCTTGATTAAGCATGCCTTTGCCAGTGAATCTGTTTCATGTTCTGATCAAATGTCTCTTCATTTCATCTCTCAGATAAGGATTTAACTAATATTTTTGGTGATAGAAAACAACAGGTCACATTTGCAAAAACATCTTATGCTGAACATGCACTCTATGCTTAGTCCAACTGAGCAATTTTGACAAGGACTTTCTATAGTAAGTGACAATATCACACACATTGTTTAGTTGTCTGTGGAGATTCTCCATCAACACACATTGTTTAGATTTAAAACAAGGTAATATCATTTTAAAATAATAATTACAAACAAAATACACTTAGTCCGACGTTTAATCAAGTCGTTCACTTACGAATAGTGTTGTATGTAATCGTTTGGTGTTCTTTTGTTTCCTTTTTTAAACCGGCTCTCCAGTCTGTCCGTGACGTCACGCGCCGTATCCCGAGCGCGCTGCTGAGCGCGTGGTCCTGGTCGCGAGCACATGGAATGAGGTTGAGATTTGGTCTGTGAGACGCGCGACTAATTATCCGAAAAAAAACGGAATACAAAAGCCTCACGTGAGGTGAAACGACACCAGCCGGAACAAGTCGGTAAGAGCTCTTCACGTGTTTTCAGTCGATTGGATTCTTCATTTTTAACTTATTATTTAATCAGACACATACACAGGCCTGATGATATTATAAAGCAAATCTCTTTTTATCTTGAATCTGTCTGTTATACATTTCATTTAATGGAGCGAATAGTGAGTGTGGGAAATGAAAACGACTTTGAAGACATTTAATCTCTTGTGGATATATATATCTGGTGACACTACTAGTGTTGTTCTTGTCTGGCTTCTCCATTGTCTACCCAACTCCTGGTATTACTGCAGAGTTTCCAACTGGAGATGTGTGAAGCGTATTTTCTGTTGGTCTTTTGCTGTTTTACGCATATCCCTCTATATTCAATACTAAAAGCTTATATTTCCTAGCACAAGCCTTTTTATCTGTGCTGTCACTGTGAGTGTACAAAATATATTAAAAGGCATATGTGATAGCACCAGGTAGCACCCAGCTGAATTTATAGGCCGTTTTATGCTTAATGGTAACCTTGTTTGTGTGAAACAGAAGAAGAAATCTCTCTAAATGACATTAACAAATTTTTTCCTGGACTTTGAATGCATTCAAAAGCAGTTTAAGCAGAGATGGTGGAGCAGCTTGTCTGAGGCGTGTGGTGTTGCTACACAGAAACACTGCAAGACGACAAATAATGGAATTAGTGTGGTCATTGTGTGGACTTTGTGGGTGGGCAGGGCGGTGTGTATTGTGAGCAGGGAAAGTGTGCTGTGACTGGCTGACTCGGGTTCAAGCCTCCATGAAAATGTCCTCAAATCCCCTTACAAAGGAGGTACTGGGATGCAATTTTAGCAATAAAAGTTTGGCTTTAATCGCCAATATCTTATTAACATGAACATCTACTTAGGTTAAAACTGGCCTCCATTTGAGTGAAAAATGAAAGTCTATCCACTTTTCTTGGTTACAAATTGCTGCCCTTTTAAACCACATTACTACATCTCCAAATGTAGTTATGACCCACGTTTTAGCCCTAATGTCCAAATCCTGATGTATTCACCTGCAAAAATCCAGGTTTGCTGCCTGGAGTTATCTTCAAAAGCATCCGGAGAATGTTTTTTGGTTTTGGAAGGCTAATGCTCATCTATTAGTGGATGGAATGAACTTATGCTTACGCTGATGCAAATAGTTGTTGTTATGAGCCATTAATCTAGCGATATGTTCAACAGTCGACAAAAATACCTATTTTGAAGAAGATAACATCTTCATTTGTATTGTTTTGTCCGACCAACAATCAAAAACACAGAGATGTGAAAATTTCAGTAATGTAAAATTGAGAAAGGGAGCAAATCCTCACATTTAGGAAGCTGTAAAAGGAAAATAAGAAATGACATGAATGGCTATCGAAAATATGTCTGTTGATACAAGTTGTCTGTAACTTATAAAAAGGAAGTTTGGGCACAGTCAAATGTGAAGGAGATAAATTATAGTTGTTGGATTCAGCATCTGGACAGAGTAGATGTGCACGTGCTTTACAGTGTATGAATATCTTGTGTGTATCATGCAAGGTCCAAAGATCTGTTCGGTTCCTCAAGTGAGGAAAGGAATTTTTTCTTTCCTGCATTGCTATGATTACGTCAGCTCTTAGTTTGTCTTCACCCTTTCAAATCTTGTGAGGCCTTATACTCCTCACTGGATCTGTTTTGGAGTAAATGCTGTGTATGTCAGTGTGTATCTTAGAGATCTGTGTTTTTTTAAGGCAAATGTAGACTGAGCCAGACTCCACTGCCTCACCACAACGACTGCACACATACTTTTCAGATACTTAGAGGCCCAGGAATACATGGAGTTCTGCTGTTATGTAATCTGTGTTTTTTTTAGGGTTGGAAGCTGCAATAGATTAAAGCTGTTGATACTGTTAAAGAAAAAAAACAGCAGCTGCTTGCCAGTTAGACCTTTCTCTCTGGCTGTGGCTCATTTTACAACATCATTATAATCGATTGACATCACTTTCCTCTTTGGGAGTCCACCACCTCACTTGCACATTTGCTTTCCCTGTTTCTATCTTCGACTTGTCCATGGTATTTATTAGTGGTGACGATCTGTGTTTGTCTGCCAGCTTCTTGTCTGCACAGTGTTTTCACAGTGAGACATTTTGCTGTGAGAGTGTTTAGGAATACGTTGCTGAGAAATGTGACACGTGTGCGTTTGGATGCAGCACCACCAGCTACTTAGCATCAAACACACACTTTATCTAAGTGAATATTAGCTATGATAACACTGGAGCTAGTGTGCAAATGTGGCTAAAACCTTTTCTTTCTAAACATGGAATTAATGTGTAGCTTTAGGCCCTTTCCCATGGCAACGGATGACAGACTTTTGAAACCTGGAGATGTTTTTAACCACTTTTTAAACAAGCCCGTCTGTTTACAACATTCTTTACATCATTCAATTTAGACGAGGACCCATTGTCAAGTTTGTATTTTACATATTCGAAAAATTTAAGCAAGCAAGCAAGGCTAAATGGTTTTTACCTGTGTACAAAAAGTAAATGTAAATTGAATGTTTTATGTGGTTAATTGTAGTGGATGTCAAATAAGTAAACAGGTCAATACAAATGGTAAAAGATATTGATTATATTTCATATATGCACCTTTTCTAATTTTGTTAAAAACAAATGTAACAAAATGTATCACCCTTTTACTCATTAGGTGTTATGCATTCTGTTCTACCTTGTTGCCAGCACGTATGTACTCATCTGTATGGTAATGGACTGTATTTATAAAGCATTTTTTAATGCGCAGCGAAAAATTTTGGGTGCACCTAAATTGTGTGTTGGTGCACCCAAATGAAAAAGTTAGTCTGGAGCCCTGCCTACATTTGATAAAGAAAAGAAAGTTTGAGCAACCAAAATTCCAATTTCTCTATTTGGACTTGATGTTTCCTTGATATTCTGACACGAGGAAGTACAGATCACCAGTATACAATAACAACATACATCGGCATGCGGACTGGAGTAGCCAGGGAATCAACCATCTGGTTAGTGGACGACCCCCCCGACGCCTGAGCCACATCCATCCATCTCTCTTCTTCCCTCTCAATGGTGTAGGTTGGTCTCGACCACAGGATTCTCAGACAGATCTTTCCAAAGAGCCATGTCTTTTTGGCACAACAATAAACTTTTCAATTTGCTGGCTCATCTACAGTCAGATGAAACACTGAAAAAAGCTGCTGAACACTGTAATCGGTCAGCCCTTTTCCTCTTTGCATGCAGGAGACATGTTGATTTCCAAGAGGCATTACCAAAGGACACAAATGCCTCCAGATGCAATTGGATAGACCTACAACCAATGAGAGCAACGAATCATGTGACGTCTGTTGAGCGATGTAAAACTGTCAACAGACTGGAGCAGAGAGGAGAGGCCTGTGACGATGATTCCACGATGTCTGTGAACGTGTGTTGCCATTTCTGTTGGAGAAATTTGAAAATATTAGGTACTTTTAGTCAAATTATCGCTTCTGGTATAAACCCCACCCATTATCAGATAATCGGTTGTGATTTGACCGGCAACATTTCAGCTGGTGGTAAATCAAAAGGAGGGGATCCAGACACAGTCTGGCAGAGTAAATGAAATGAGCTTCCAGAATTCGTATGGGTCCCAGCCTTGGAGACAGACGTAGGAAAGTATGGAGAACATTTTCACATGCTATATTGAAATGATGATTCTCCTCAAAGCATGATGACTGGCTAATTCTTCCAAAGGAGAAATACCATTTTGAATCTTGTGTTTATTGTACTGTAATTGTAATTAGTTTATTAACACTGGCTGGCCGCCCAAGTTTGACTGATGACCCTGGCTGTAGAGTTGTGACCTGCATACAGAAATGACCAGAAATGTGAAACCTGACTAAAATTTGCATCATGGGACTAAACAAGAGAGGATGTGGCTTTCATGTCAACCAGTTGTCTTTCACTACAGTAGTAGTAATACATGTTGTAGTGTTGAGTTTAAAGGCCAATACAGAGAAGTACAGAGGAGTGAAAGGACATACAATACAACATGTATAGTATGTCCTATAAATGTTCTATTAAGGAAAAGCTATCCAAGGACTCACCAGTGAGTGTTCATGCACATTACGATCTCCTCACAAAAAATGGGAATTAAAGGCCCTGTACAGTTCAATCACACTGATCATGTTCAGCCTTGAGTTGCCCCATTAGCACTTAATGAAGAGGATGTCATCTAACCCTCACTAATCTTTACTTTACTTTACTTACTACACAAGGTAAACATTTTCAAAATGCAAAAACATTATTACATGAAAATACATATAGAAATGTATATGTATACATAAAGTCATTTCTAAATCATTTGGGTTGTCTCCATAATAACTAGCTGTTTGTATCAACAAACACTCATCTTCTTCACTGAACCAAAATGACCTGGTAATGTGTTGTAACGAAAAGGATTGAAATTGAAAAATAGTGTGGTCACGGTGGAATGGAAGCAACATATAAATTTATGAATTATTTCCTCTTCAACCTCCAGAATGACATAGTGAATTTCTCCCCTTTCCCTTTAAATTAAATCGCTTCAAAGTTTGAAAAAGAATCATTCTGTTCCTGCTCCATAGAAGCTTTGTCACACTTATAGTAAGTGTGATACACAAACCCATGATACCATGTTTTGTGTCTGTAACATAAAAGCAAACGGAAAATGAACATGCCGTGTGTTTTATGGGTGCAATTTGCAAAATGGATGGATTTCACGGATTTCATCCCATGACATCTCTCTCTCTCTCTCTCTCTCTTTCTGCTTCCTCTGCTCACTACAAGTCGCTTAGCACAGTTTATGCCGCCGAATGACGTGCTGCTATAAACACAGGCAGGAGACAAACCATCCATCACAAGAGGGAAGAAACATGATCCTCATCTGCTTTCATTGGTCGGTCTGTGTGGCTCGACAGGTAGATGTTGGCACTAAGTGTGGCAGTGTTTTGGTTGATCACACCAAACATTCACACACAAACAGTAGCGTGGAGGTCAACTTTAAGGAGGAGGCTAGTCCTTTTCTTCTTCCCAGGTTCTCTGGTTGAGATGAGTCACACTTGGCAAACAATGTGTTTGATTTTGGCTGTCAGTTTACCTCAGGCGTGGAGGGAGAGAACAGACACAAATTGTTTGACTGACCTACATACTGTGTTTATGTGGCCTGCCACTGTGCTGTTGGAGGGACCTGTGTTTGAAAGGAAAAATGCCCACACATTTAATAAGCAGGATTCAAAAATCTATTGTGGAGTTGACAGAGCTGAGGAGGACACCTTTTGTTTGCTTGCAGCAGTGAAAGGTAAATCCTACACGCATTGCGACGATGCTGACTCTGTGCCAATATGATGAGTGATCTGACGCGTTACCAGCATTTCCACTTAAGCCTCTTTCACACATGGAATCTGTAATGTTGGTTGCTTTAAGGGAATCCATCCAACAGGTTCTGTAATGGCTTTCCCCCAATGGTTCTGTTGTTTTTGTCATCTATGCTTTTTAAGTGAAATATTGTGTAGTTGTATCTCCTCAAGCCTCTAAAAATTATTTTCAATTAAACACTTTGAAAAAGGGGACATCGGTTGAACTGCTCACAATCCCAGGAAATAAAGTTTGGGAACCACTGCTATACACAGCATTACAAGAACATTATGGATAAAGCTGCAGTAGCTGAATTGTAATCTTTCCCACTTAAGACACAGGCCAGATTGTTGTCAGCGGGTCTTTTGTCAAGTGTGAAATTGGCTTTAGAGAAATAATGAGATAAAATAAGAACATATACAATTTATTGTCTCATTAGGAAAATTTGTCTTAATGTACACATTTATTTTTAATCACGAAGTGCAGAAGTCTGCAGAAGACAGGACCACATGTTGCGAGTGGAGCTCACAGTGCAGTTTAAGGATGATTGAAGCACCGTTAATAAAATATGAAGTGTCTCGTCAGTGCCAACTCTCTCCATCACTCACTCATCAGGGGTTGGAGGTCAGACAGCTGTGTGTCTGCTAGAATTCATTATACTGATTAAAAGTCCCCACAAAATGTTAATGTTGGTTAACACCTGGAGTGAAACTGGCCTCCGTAGTGTAATGATAGCCAAATGAGGAACCACTTCAGTATAGAGGTGAGATCATCAGGTTGCAGTGCCCTGTCACTCCATCTTATGGTGGAATTGGATTCCTCACATTTCTTCTCCTGTTGTTGTGTTATTTAAAGCCACTGGTGAGCAAGTGTGAAAGCTGCTGTTGTCTAGGAGAAG
The DNA here is from genome assembly GCF_022379125.1 of Scophthalmus maximus. Classification (NCBI taxonomy): domain Eukaryota; kingdom Metazoa; phylum Chordata; class Actinopteri; order Pleuronectiformes; family Scophthalmidae; genus Scophthalmus; species Scophthalmus maximus. The sequence continues at coordinate 1,945,632 of NC_061530.1, forward strand.
CCACCATGGCACGGCTATGGCTGTTGTACAGTGTGCTTAGGTGTCACAGAACATCCTCTGACACCTAGTCTGCATTAAATACAGCTTGTTCAGACAACCTTCGGTTGTCACTCAGGATCGCCACACCTACAACAATGCATTTTCCCTTGGCAGGAAAGACACATTCAAATAGAGAATATTTACATTTACATTTTTTGGTTTTACTCTCTGAAATACCTTCAAATGAAATGATCGGATTGATTTGATTTCATTGTATTTTAGTGTACATTCACTCCACACTCAATAGACATCAACCTTCGCTCTTTCCCACTTTGGTCTGATGTGGAGTCACGGACGCACTGATCCCCTCCCTGTTTGATGTGCTGACTGTCTGTCCCTGGGGTGGTTTTGATTGCCTCTTTACTCCCCCTCCAATGTAAATCAATAGGAGTCAGCCTGCCATCTGTGGGAATTGATACCACTGCTGAATCATACTATTAAAGTGCTCCTCCATCTTTCTTTCCACTGTCTCTACCCACACCCTCTCCCAACTCTCACCCCTCCCCTCTCTTTTTCCTGAAGCTCGGCTGACGGGACAAGTCTTATCTTACTGCCAGAGATGCTTGATACATTTCTGTGAATCGGAGATCAGGCCAAGTTCAGACTAGAAATAGCCCCGCGTTACAAAATCAAAAGGGGTTGCATTGGTGTGGGTGCTGCTACGGGTACTGGTGGGAAGAAATTTGAACTAGTTATGTGATGTCAGAACTCTACTTAGCAGGTTGTAGCACAATGAGACAGGATTTTACTCTATAATAATATGATATTTACACAGCAAAAATATTCTTCAAGATAAACAGCTTGTGTGTCTCAACTCAACTATTCAAAGAGCCATATACCTCGACACAGACAAACATTTCTAATGATCTTCATGCAGCCATTTCATAAAAGTCCTATCAGAATAGTATAAACAAGTGGTCAGAAATAGGTGGCACACGAGCCAAAACTGGATTCTGATATCAGTCATGACAGCAACATTCATAAAATCACTTCCTCTTTAGCAATTTCGTCTACAAAGTAAAGGCGAGAGAAAATTCCTTTTTTTTTAAATTATAGAGCTTTTAATTTGGAAATTTGCAAACTTCGGTCTGAATATTGTGTTGCTGTTCAACAGACCTCTGAAATAGCCGACATGCAATGTGTGGTATGAAAAAATAATGCCATGTAAGTTAATCATTCAAACTTTTATATAAAAGGCACACATGAACAGTCACAAAGCAAATTCAGTTTCATTTGATGAAAAAAACAGACTATCCACAATGGCTTCACTGCAGATCATGAAACCAGGAAGGATGAAAATTTTCAAACTTCAATCTGCACACAACGTCCAGCACACACATGATAAGAACAAATTACAATATTGTGTGGGACTATGAGGAGCGGTCACTAATGCAAAGGATTAATTCAGTAGGCTACGTCAAAAAATTATTATATATATTATTATAAATTAGGCTCAAGAGCGTATCAAAGAAGCAGTCAGTCAATCTTAAAATTATAGTACACATTTATTATTCACAATGTGGAAATGGGAGATGAAACAGAGATTGTCATTTCATGACTCAAAAAGATCATTACTGGGCCTGTCCCTTGCCTCTTTTATTTCAAATTTTTTTATCCATTCTCTGTGTAACCTGTGCTGTGTGGACAGGAGGCTTAAACCCATGGGTGCTAGCATCAGTAGCACTTTTTTTACAAACTGCACAACACCACCTGCTGGTAACCGTTACATCTGCATCTCCCTCGGATTCATAGTTTTGATTTGGGTTATTACTTGAAAAGGCTTACGTGCTTTAATGTTCAGATAATGCATTGCTGTCCTCATTCTGTCAATTCTTGCAGCTCCTCATTTCAGCCTCTCACTGAAACCTTGAAAACTTATTCTGGGCCCCTGTCTCTTTAAGGCCCAGATAAAGCCCAGTCTGCTCTGATTGGCCAACTGGCCTAGTCAGTTGTGATTGGTCAACGCCTTCCATAACATGTAGGAAATGCCGGCCTCCACTATTGCTTGACCTGGCTTTGTTAGAGGATAGGTCAGAACATAGATCTATAATAATAACTAGATGGTGAGAGGCCGCTCAGCCTTGAGGCAAATACATCCTGGTGGCCACTTGTGGTACTACAGTGAAAAATCTGATGCAGCCCAAAAAGCTTTTTTCCCATATACCGTTATAGTAAAAGAGTCACCTGTAAAACTGTTAACAGGTCATCCTCAGCTGTAAACATCGTCCTTTATGACTCTTTGTATTGTATATTTTTCATGGTCATGGAGTTTTAATCTTTAGAAAACTTTTCCAAAGCTCAGAAAAAGTCCAGAAAAGTCCTATTTCTCTCAGTGACGTTACCGCTGTGGTACGGACGTTGTGTCTCGGGAACATGGGTTCTTGCTCGGTTACAGTGAACATAGTCACCATGCAGCCTTCAATCAATTTGCTAATTCAAGCCTGATGATGTTGTGATATCAAATGAACTGTAAACACATCCAAAATACCAATTATTTATCACCATTAAAAATCAATCAATACATTTTTATTTGTATAGTGCCAAATCACAACATACATTGTCTCAAGGCACTTTACATAGTGAGGTTGAGACCTCACAATATTACAGAGAAACCCAACAGTTCCCACAATGAGCAGCACTTAGCAAATGTGAAGGAATAAACCTCTAACAGAACCAGACTCAGTTGTGGACGGCCATCTGCCGCAACTGCTTGGGGTTAGAGGAGAAAAATGGGGGAGAGAGGGGAGGTGGGCGGAAAGAGGGGGAGAGAGGGAGAGTGAGAGAGAGAACAGGTACCTATATAACATATACAAAAGCCTATATAACACACTAGAGGAAAGGGAAAAACTGTAAAAACATAATATGTCTCCTTTAAAGGCACTAGCCAGATTGTGTGTCACTAGTATTGTTGGCCTATTCCTTAATGCTGCGCAAAACCTAGACAGCAGCACACATATCTGGCTCTTTGTTTCCCCTGATGGCACAACACGATTTGATGACAGTGGAGCAGTACACTTAGCATTCTGTAACAGTCAATCCCAGGTGCATTTTTGAAAAGTTAATTTCTCGAATCACCCTTTGATTATGTTCTGGGTGCCATCTACTGGATTAGAAAAATAATGCCCCACTGGGAAATGTACTTACTGCCCCCTCGTATCAGCTTATCTTTTTATTTGAGCTGTGATGATAAACAAAGTCACTATAAAATAATACTTAACCTACAGTTGCAAACTCAAAATTAAATCAAAATTTGAGGTTAAATGTTTGAGAAAGTTGAGTCAAACTGAAGTCATTTGGTCACTGGTCTCTTCTGCGGCCCCCTTAAACAAATGTTTATTTATTGGTGGGTTTAATTGTAGCTTGTAAATTATTTTCGCTCCTCCAGTGTCACTTTTTCTTGGAGGACAGTTGTGAAAACATCAGTAGTGACAACAGAGGAACGGAGGAAATGGCAGCTAGCCGACACCTCCAGCCTCTAATGGAGATGCAGTGTGAGGAGAGTTTGTGCCACTGCTGACATGTCACTGGGAAGCCAGCAGGCTCATCCTGGTTCTGATTAATGGAGCTGTCAGCTGGGCATGGCTGTTTTCCTACTCACAGAAGCCCTAGTTCATTTGCCCACAACAGATGGACCCCCTGGGGCCCTTGGCACTTCCCCTGCCTTATGTGCTCAGCATCCTTCATCTTGATAAGTGAACACGTTCCAGAGCAGAGCCACCTGACCTACAGGTGACCTACAGGTGACATCTGTGACTCGTCCACCTTCACAAAGTTACCAGATACTTTGAAATTAGTCTCTACTAGTCTCTTCACTCCATCGATATTAGGGTACAAGATTTGCGATACCATTAAATTGGCTGATATATATATATATACTGTATATATATATATATATATATATATTGATATTGTAGTTTAACCATGAACTTTATTATAAATTGCTATGAATAATAAGAAAAAACAAATACAACCAAATATATAGGACTTGAATTAGGAAAATAATAGTAATTTGTTTATGTAAATTGTAAACATAAATTGTTTATTCTGAACAATTATAGATTTCATATCAGTAATCATAAGCACTGATATGGATATGTCTGTGAACGGTTCACGTATATCATATAAGGCTCCCATACTATCGGCCAACCGATATATTGGTCAGGCTCTAATGTTTAAGTTATGCATATGCTGTCATTTTATCTTTTTTCTTGTACAGTCAATAGCAGCATTATTCTACATCTCTCCTATGGCTCCTCTAAAGGATACTTGAATATTTTATACAATATATATAGTCATATATAATACATATTTTTATATTTTAGTGGCATTTTAATACTTTATTAGACAGAGGACTGTAGAAAGCTGACATGGACTGTCAGATGAGAAATGACGAAGAGAGTTGTGGCGCCTTAAACCTCGTTGTCATGAAGACATCTCTATAGGGCACTCTTGACATAGTAGAGTATGACAACAAATACATCTTCAGTAATTTTACTATCTGGCTAGTCAATTACGTAGCTTATTAATCAGGATTACCCAGAATTTGTTGTTGATTGGATATCTATTGGTTTCTATTGGACAAAACCAATGTTTGAAAACATTGCTTGGCTTTCAGGAATTAGTCGTGAGCATTTTCCAATGAATCCAACAGTCAATTCAATTGCTGATCCATGTTAAATACAGTTTCTTCAACAAGGTTATAATGGGGTTATTATAACTATGCTTCTTTTGCTATCATTCTGTCATTCAGACCAACCAACCCTATGTCACGTTATACATAAACAGGTTTTAAATAAAATCAGTACTCACTAACCTGGCTCACTACGATACCTTATGTTGAGGAATTAGAATTGATGCAGGAAGAGAAAAAGTTGGACGAGTACAGCCTTGATAATTGAATCATCATTCTTATCAATTAATCTGTCTATTTTTTATATTAATTTATGGATTGTTTAAAAAATACTGGTACTAGTCTTGGTGGGTTGATCCGGGTGCTCCTGATGGAACCCTCTAATGAGGGCATGGTCCAGAACGTCGTTCACTGGGACCCAGGACCTCTCCTCTGGACCGTAGCCTTCCCAGTCCACCAGGTACTGGAGACCCCTCCCACGCCGGTGTACACGGGGCCCCCATCGATGAGGCGAGGAGGCGGAGGAGGCGGGACCTCAGGAGCCAGAGCGCTTTCCAGGACCGGCTTGATCCTGGAAACGTGGAAGGTGGGATGAACCCACATGGACCTGGGGAGCTTGAGCCTCACCGCCGCCGGGTTGATGACCTTCTGGACCTCGAACGGACCAACGAATCGGGGAGCCAGCTTCTTGGACTCGACCCTCAGGGGAAGATCACGGGTGAAGAGCCAAACCCTCTGACCTGGCTGGTACTCCGGGGCCCGGGAGCGGCGACGGTTGGCAGCGGAAGCGTAGCGACCAGCGGCTCGGAGAAGGGCTGCTTGGGCTTGAATCCAGGTCCTGCGGCCGCGGCAGATGAAAACCTGGACGGACGGGTAGGACACCTCCTTCTCCAGTGTCGGGAACAGAGGCGGCTGGAAGCCGTAGGCGCACTGGAAGGGGGAGAGACCTGTGGCAGAGCTGGTCAGGGTGTTGTGCGTGTACTCTACCCACAAGAGTTGTTCGGACCAGGACTATGGGTGCTGTGATGTCATGCACCGAAGAGCCGTCTCCATTTCTTGGTCTTTTCTCTCCGTCTGGCTGTTGGACTGGGGGTGGTAGCCAGAGAACAGGCTGACGGTGGCTCCCAGGAGCGAACAGAAATCTTTCCAGAAGATAGAGGCGAACTGGGGGCCCCGGTCAGAGACCACATCAACCGGGATGCCATGGAGCCGGACGACGTGGGTCAGCAGCAGCTGGGCAGTCTCTTTGGCCGATGGGAGCTTGGGTAGAGGCACGAAATGGGCCATCTTGCTGAACCGGTCTACCACCGTCAGTATGGTGGTGTTGCCACTGGACGGTGGCAGACTGGTGACGAAATCCACGGAGATGTGGGACCAGGGGCGATGAGGAACGACCTCCTTGGTCCTCTGGATCCCAGGGTGGCAGGTGAGTTGGGAGCTATGGGCCCACTGCAGAACCTCGGACCGGAGGTCAGGCGGAACAAACAGCCGATTCGGAGGACATGAGCTGGGACCGGGCTGGTCCTGGATGGCGGCTCTGACTCTCTCCTCTACCTCCCAGGTGAGTGTGGCGACCAAACGGGAGGGTGGAAGGATGGTGTCAGGGCCGGCAGCGTCCCCATCCTTCTCTGGGAATTGTCGGGACAGGACGTCGGGCTTGACATTGCGGGACCCCGGCCGATACGAGAGGGAGAAGTTAAATCTGGTGAGGAAGAGCGCCCAGCGAGCCTGCCGGGACTTCAGACGTCTGGCGGACTGGATATACTCCAGCTTTTTGTGATCCGTCCACACCAGAAATGGCAGCTTTGTTCCCTCAAGCCAGTGTCGCCACTCCTCCAAGGCCAACTTGACCGCGAGAAGCTCCCTGTTGCCAATGTCGTAGTTTCTCTCGCCCGGGGTCCACCGCCTGGAAAAGAAGGCGAAGATTCTGGTCGGTGGCGGCCCTCTGCGACAAGACAGCCCCGACAGTGAGAATGGGCTCCGCACATCATCCATATTACCGACAGTTTATGGCCACTGTGTAATTAGAGACCGCCTGATGAGGCCCTGTATGTCTGCCGAAGGGTTGAAATAAAGTGCCCCGTTCTGAACCTCATCGATGATCTGGATTGTGTTAGTTGAGACGAGCCTTTGTTGCCTCCGTCATCGCGCAAATTAGCGCGTTCACCAGGGTGTGACGTTCACATCAATGCCGATTATTACCCGGGTCTATTGCAGAGTCATTTGACCCGGGGCTGAATGCCGATTAAATGTGTTCACACTGCAGAAAACGCCGGGTAAACGGGGTTTTTGGCCAGTCTGAAAGGGGGTTTAAGGTGTCGGGGAGTGATTTTTTTCAAATTTGTTTGTTTTCAATTTACAGAACGAGGGCTGTGCTCGAAAAAACAGTTTTTTTTTTCGGCACTCAGAACCACAGCTAGCTGACCGTGTGGAAATATTTGCAGAATTTAAGTGTATTGGATTAAAATCTTTTAATATAATGCTGTCGCTACTACAAGTAGATACTGTTCTGCATGAACTGATTTTTTTTTATTATGGTAAATAGAATGAAAAATTTTCACGATTGCATTTTCATCAAAACATAGCTACTTTGGCAAATTAGTTGTATATGTACTTTATAGGAGACAGACTTAAGATATTAATGTAATGGCTGTTTACAGTATATGGTATTGGATGAAAACACTAACTAAATAAAACAATTTAAAATGTTCCAGGCAAAAATATTAAAAAGGAACCATCTGATTTGTTCTTATAAAGGTCAGTAACCCTAGTACTATAAACATGATAAGAAAAACAACAATGAAAACAGAAAATAGAAAATCTAATTTTGGGGGGAAATTTTGTTCTAAAATAACCATGCTTATTTACATACAGTCCCACTGGACGCTATCGTTTGTATCAAACTGTATGTTTTCTCTTTAAATGTTACAAGAGACAAGCATATGAGGATGCGAACAAATCAATAGGTGAAGATAATGTGCTTTGTGATTTGGAATGAGGAAAGTTTTGGTTTTGTGCCTAGTTACACTTGTTAACATATGATTAGTCAACAGGTTTAATTTTTCAAATTATTGCCACCTCTGCTTCAGAATTTTATGAAATGTCATGAAGTTGCAATTACACAACTCTGAAACTCTTTTATTTTGACACAACAAGAAATAATGACGGAGCCCTGTAGAATCTATGGGCGACATGCCCCCGAGTAGAGGGAGGGAGAGAGACGAGTAAGGACAGAGTAGTGTTACCAGGAACCCGTGACAAATCCATCGCATCAACGTAACGGCTTTGATGCGATGGTGGTGCGTTATGTGCATGCTAGTGCCGGACCCACAGAGTGAAACATGGGTGAGTTAAATAGTCAAAAGTCTGCCTGTACTTTACCAGAGAAAGCGGCGTCAAGTGCAGTAAATGCGGGGCGTTTATTAGCTACAATTTGGATCGCACCTCGAATCTGAACAAACATTTAAGGCAGCACTAATTTGATTTGGGAAATGTAGCTACGCTGTTGGTTGTCCTGCGGTCTCTGAGTGCGACTGTGACAGTCTGCTGATCAGCACAAGCACCTGGCCAGCTACTCCAGTAAAGCTCTTTAACATGCAGTTAGATATTGTGCACTGATGCACTTTAGTTATCACACTTTGATTTGATGGACTTATTTTCCTTGAATTTGACTTGTAGATAAATAGATGTCTTTTATCGATCAGAAAACAGCAACAGGTATCTTTCAGGGGATGGCCTCTCCCCACTGCTGTAAAAAATCCTACAGGAAATACTGGTCAATGGCTGTTTGGGGAAGGGATTTATCCAACAACCAGTTAAGAAACTATAAAAAACGCAAGTACATGCCTGTGTACAGCTCATTCTTTTGTGAAGATGAATGGTATGGTTGCATCTGATCAGATGGCTTGTTGTCTTTGTCTATTTGTCCATAATGCCCTCACATGGTATTCCAGCCCACCTCCTTTTAATCTCTTTGCGCCTGAGCCAACTCTAAATGCACAGATCATCTCTTTTCACAGAGACAGCAGTGTCAGCAGGGCTGTGCATCTCCCTTTCTCCCAATGCCCTGAAAAGGAGGTTGAACCTGTGGTACCAGAGCTGTAAAGCGGCCTGGTACTCATCAGCCGCTGGAGGTGTTTTGTCTAAAGCTTTTTCATTTACTCTCCTGTGTGAGTGTGCCTTTAACATTAAACAAGCAACGGCTGATGTGTAAATATTTAGCATACCATGTATGAGAGAGTTCAAAGGCAGCTAAAGAAATGAATGGGAGACATGCTCCAACTTCTGCAACCCAGATAAAAGGTGCTGAGTTAAATGTCCATAAAGAAACTTCACAGCTAAACCAACAGTGTCATTGTGAATGGGCAGCAATTAATCACAAACTTATATTTAATGTAGAAAAGAGGACACCAAAGAATTATCAGTTTCACATTCACTTGAGTTTCCCGCAGTTGTTGATTAATTTGGTGCCTCACATTAAGCTCCACTGTCTTGTAAAGCCAGGTTCATTGGTTATTACTCAAAATGACAGGCATGCGTGGATGTGTAACAAAAAGAGTTACAAGGGTGTTGGGCCAGGGTTACAGGTCATGTCTGAGGGCTGTGAAAGGTCATTGAAGGCTCGAGCACGTTGCTGGAAAACACAGACTGGTTTGCGCTGTCCACAAGGTCCGGTCAAAAAGGTCATGACCCTTAAAAGAGCTGTGAGACCTCCTCCTTTGTTGCTCCTTTTCTAAACATAAAACCCCACAGGAAATGATGACGGCACACAACATATTTCTTGACTTTTACGTTTCTCCCTTGGTATGTTTGGTTTGGATAAATATTGATATGTTAATGAGATCTCTCCTCTTCTGGAAGTTCATTTGTTATTTCACGTTTCAAGCATAAGAATAGACTGTTGCAGAGCTTCAGCTGCTACCCTGTGGGCACAAGAATTACTCGAAATTCCTTGTGACATTTAGATAAATCAGACATATATTCATCAGCATCGGAGGGGTCAGGGGTGGGTCAACCAGATGAACTGAGATCATGGAAAATGTCAAAGCTGTCAATGAAACAGAGATTAACTTCAAAGACTGGAAAGGTTCTTAGAAATATGTTTCCTTAAGTGTGAACTCTTCTTTAAACACATGTAGCAAATCCATGTTTCTCCTAAATTAAATGGATGTCAGGCCAAAATAGGAAATACAACTGAATGACAGAGGAGTTGTTTCTACTTCATGTCTCTGCATCTTTCAGGATGAAATTAGGTGGCAAGAAGTGGAAAGACTCAAATGAAATAGTTTTGCCAGATTTTCTGAGAAAGATAATGCTATCATTCTTACATCAGGAAATAAACAGTTGTCCATAAGAAAGTTAATGTGAGGCCTGTTTGTTCCTTTATTGGATTTGTGTGGCATGTTTCTTAATGACCGGAAGTGAAGATGACACAAGAATAAATGGTGAAATTCCATGAATGTCACTGAGAACAGTCGGTCTTAAGTCACCAGGGGTGAGCGTAACCAGTTGTCCTTAGGAATCATATGCCTCTTCCAGCTATTTATACTGTCTTACAAAGATTTCACACAAATGTACTTATTTTCAGAGGAAGTCAATTAAACATTGTACATTGTGTACATTATCAGGGGTTTATCAAGTTAGTGTATGACACATTGCAGCCTCTAACTGACCAAAAATCAGACTTTTTGCTTGATAGGACTATGTTAAGTTTGTTCTTTTACAGAACAATTTTTGAATTTTCATCAGTTACAATCGATTCCTGAAGTTACATCACTAATATTAGGGAGTTTGTGTGTAAATGGACTGTATTTATTTAACACTCTCTAGTCTTATCAATCACTGAAAGTGCTTTACATTACAAGTTACATTCACACATCATTCCGACACTGCTAGCACAGCTGTCAGGGGCAAATTAAGGTTCAGGTCTTTTGCCGAATCATCGACCTGGTTAGTGAATGACCTGCTCTGAGCCTGTGTGTGTGGCTCAAAACCGTAGCTGTGAGGACAATTTGGCCAGTCCTTACAATTTAAAAGGGCTGTATTAGGGTTAGGGTTAGAATTGGGTTTGGATTAGGGTTAGGCATTTAGGGAATGCATTATATCAATAATGTCCCTCACAACTGTAGAGAGACATGCGTGTGTGCGTGCGTGCGTGTGTTTGCATGTGCGTGCGCGCGGGAGGGTGGGCGGTCAGGGGGTGCGTGCAGATTCTCCAATCTGAATGCTTTCTGGTCTTTGAGAATAAATTGATAATACATTTAGATTTGGAAGTTGTAATCACATAAAACAAGCAATTCAAACTAATTACAAATAAGAATAGTGGGAAAAAAGTATATGTTAAAAGAAGGTTCAAGTCAGCTCCTCCTCTCAGGCAGTCCCCCTAACCTGGCTCAAATAATCTTTTTTACCCCTGTAGCCCTCAACACCACCTAACCTGGACTGTAGAGATGCCATGAATATATTCCTTATCTTGAATTCCCTATTGTTGGTCATCACAGTATTACTGTGATATGTGTGTCTTTCTAGATGATGATGCAAACGGGAATGTGCAATTGAATGCACGTATGTATAATGCTGAAACTGAAGTCCAAGACAAATTTCCCACTGGTACAATAAAAGTCTATCTATCTATCTATCTATTTTGTTTCTGTGGAAGTTCATGTTATGGAATTGGAATCAATTGCCATTGAACGTGCTTCATTAAAGACAAAACCACATTTTACAGACACCACTCGCATCTCTGGGTGTTAGAAAAACATTGTTAAAAAGATTGTGTTACAAAATCCTTAACAAGAAAACAAGCATTTATACATTATTCATCTTCTCTTGTCTGCACTGGAATATACCACCATTTCACAATTTCACTCTCATTAGATGCAGCCTTTCTGACATATTTTATTAATGGGAAGTTGAGTAGAGCAGGACTCTGTAAATGGACATGACAGCTTTAAAACGCTCAGCTAGCTTCACACAAGAACCCGTGGCTGCTGTGTGTGGAGGAGAATATCATATATCTGTAAGTGTCAAATTTTTTACAGTTGTCCATACACAAAATGAATCATTTGAGCCAAGTTTGTGTCTCAGCTCTTTAATTTGCAGAGATTTCCTGAAGGACGATGTGTGTTTTAACTAGGGCCACTTTAGCATTGTAAGTTCTGCAGTTCACTGCTCCTAGCTCAGTCCTCATTGTTCTCGTTCCTTCTGAGGAAAAAAGGGGTGTCCATTCATTCTAGATCTGCACCTGTTGAGCGGAGTGTACGTCTATCCCATTTTACGTCTTGAATTTACAGCCCTCAGCTGGAGGGACGACCTTTCACTCGGCCTCTATGGGAGAGCCACAGCAGCTGCGATGACTTCACAGGCCCCTTATGTAAAAGACATCGAGGATAGAGAGAGAGAGAGAGAGAGAGAGAGAGAGAGAGAGAGAGAGAGAGAGGTCTTGCTCCACCTTGAACCTGATAGCAGCCTGATTTGATATGGTGCTGCCAGCAGCTGTTAGTTTCTATCTGATTGATCTGTTTTTCAAATAATTAAAATTGGGCCATCATTTCTCCTTGTGGTCTCATTTGCATCTATTCATGTGACTCAAATAGAGAGACAGGAAGAGACCACTAAAATGTCCCCAGCTTTTCAAATGTGTTGTCCTTGGCAAAAGAAAATTTACTTTATTTTAGGAGATTAGTAGCTGTGTGAAGAGAAATATTAGCAATGCTGGCTCATTTTATAGAGTGGCTGAAAAGACTAAGCAAATTTATTTCTGGTTTGGCTGTGAAAAAAGCATGTAGCACACTTTCACTGGATAACAGTGTCTCAGTATGAAGAGATATCTGCTTTGTACATGGATGATATTAGGAAGTGCCCCATTACCGAGACAGCTCCTCTTGCCTGCTGGCTTTCCTCTGGAGCAGCTGTCTGTCGGTCACTGTGTCAGTTAGTAAATCTCTGAAATACAGAATGATAATGAGCCTGGAGCTTTTGAGGAAGGCCTTGCCCTGAACTCAGCATTAGACAGAGCTAAGTGACTAGGATCCCCTACCCCATCTGGAGATTGTTTCACACGTGAGTATTATGTGCGTCACATAATATCTGTAAACAATATACTCATCTGCAGCTTGAGCGGTCTAGCTTTCCTGTTTACTCAATCTTTTCTGACTAAGTGTGAAGAAATCAAAGGGTCTCAACGTGGTGAACAGTCCAGGTCAGACCTTCGACCTCCCTCCAGGATTGTGTCTGCCCACTGTTGACCTCACGTTTGTCAGCCCCGCTCAAGAGGTTTTTTGTTAATGAGCTTGTTGTCAATGAAGGATGTGTCGCAGATCATTGTCGGAGCAGCCGGCTAGCTGCTGTGAGCGTCGACACTTCTGCACATTCCTGCTGGTTCATGTTACAGTGGAGATATGAAGCAGCTGGAGTTCAACGAGTTTAGTAACTGGTGACTCAAACGGGCTGACGTTGCCTTAATTTAACTAGTTAGAAGCAGCTCATTGCAGATCTTATGTTCTGGCTGATCCTTCCTGTTGATATATTGGATATATGTCCTGTGATTATATTGGGGTGAGAAACATATTTTAAGGAGTGATATTTGCTTTTCTCAGCATTTCTCTTGACTGTTTGTTTGTAAAAATGTAAATGTATAGTTAAATTTTAAATAAATTAAATTAAAATAAAATTTTATTTAAAGTTAAAATATTTACCTTGTAAACAGTTTACAACACAAGGTGGATGTGGTGGCCATTCCTCAGCAGATTGTGTTTGCCAAATTGATGCATGTTGTTCAAATTTTTATTTTTTCTGAGCACTTAAAAAGCTTCTAGTCTAGCTTCTAGATAAATCTAGGGGTCGTCATATTATTTCAAGGGTAAGAAACGGACATTTTTCAAAGATACTGTCCGCATTGGGATGAAATATATTTATTTTGAACCTGGAAACCCTGGACTACTGTCTCCAAGTTTCAATCTCAACTTTTATGTCATTAGATAAGAAGTCCTTGAAGTGCTCAGAAAAATAGGTTGTTGAACATATACATTTTCACGACGACTAGGCAAACTACCGCTTATATGTTTGAAAGCTCCAAAACAGGTAGGAAAATTTCCCACAACAAACCAAAGTCACTGTGAGAAACATTCCTGCATGCCTCAGTGTTTTAGCAGCAGTTGCTTTGGTCGCTGCTTATCATATATAAATACAAGTGGTGCGTTAAAGAGGATTCAGTATTCCATCAGGTTCAGATATGAGTTTGCAACGCCTGATTGTCCATATGAGCTATTGCATACTGTAAAGGTACATGTGACTGACTGCACTTAATCTCCATACCAGTTTTAGGCATGCCGCGCTCAGATACCAAATCTCCAAAAATAGGGTCAGATCACGTGAAGAGGCAGTGAGACACGGTGCCAGTTAGGTCATGCTGGTCATAACCTCTCCCACATTCCTTTTAATACTGTGTCAGGCCCCTGGAAATACATTTTCACTGACACGTGGCATCCCTGCTATGACAGCAACTCACCTTCCCAAAAAGTCAACTTCTGTATGAACCATATAATGCCTTTATAGTGCACAATGATGGAAGCACCAAATATGTCAGCTGTACACAGAGACATCAGGAGTTCCTCTGCTATTTCACTGTTTATTATATAATACCTGGATTTTGAATGTCAATATGGTTCAGTGATAAAGGTCATAGAATTGTAGAGGCTGCAAAACAAACTGTTGTCATTTTGTTTAACAAGTTGTACAATAATTGGCCTTTTTCAATTATCCTGTGACCATTTGTGCTCTGATTTTATGACCCCTATGAAAGCGGAACACAGTGAAAGGAGTTGGTTACTTCGGTGAGAAGTTTGGAGGTGCAGCCTCTTGCCTGTGGCTCTTCAACAGCTCACCCTGGTTGCTCCTCCTTTTTCCATTACTCTCGTTTGTACAGTAGATACATTTTTCATGAGCGATGGTAGTAATTTTCTGTGACTTCTTCATAATAAAAGTCAACTGATGTTTTGCCAGTTGAATGTTTTAATGTAAAGTTGCAGCAGTACGAAAGGTTGACAACAAACTCAGAAGCCATCAGTTATCACAACCATGAGCATTTTGCATTTGTATGCAGATATCTGTTGATAGAGATTACATAAACAATGACTTAATACTGCAAAAATATAAATATCGCAAGTATTGCAGTCAATACTGCCATAGGCTCAATCACCTCTGTTACCTAATTCGTTACCTAATTCAGTGATAGTGATTTAACATACTATACATCAAAAATTTTAATTTGAACTTAGATTCTTTACCTAGATAATTTTTATGTCCCCATGCACTCACGGGACATGTAATATGCTATAGCACTATGGCAAACACCTTTTCCACTCCCAAGCAAACAAGGTGACATCATATCAAAATTTTTAACAACCCACTCAGACGTGAGATGACTCACCATCATCTTATGACGAATGTTGTTTTGCCCTCATGAGTGACTTTCCCAACACACACGCGCACAGGTGAGTGACAAGAAGTGGAGAAGGATTTTAGCAGTAACATAGAAACCAGTTGACAGCAGAGCTTGCCATTAAGGTGCTAGTTTAGTTTAAGTATTAAATTGTAGGAAATCCCAAATATGTCAGGGATGTGTTTTAAATTATATGTTTACTATATTTAGTATTTTACTCTCCAGGGTAATTGCTGTGAACTGTGAAGGCAGCAACATTACATTTGTAACACTTAAAGGTTCAGCATAACAAAAAAATTCAGATACTCAACATGTACAGATCATTTATTTGTTCTTTTTCTTTGATTTTTCTTAACCTAATCTTTTAACTGTTAGATCAAATAAACATACATGTGTGTGAAACTTGAGAAAGATAAGTCTTGTGTTTTTCTGTCTGTTGTTGTCTGAATCTCACAGTAAATTAACAACTAGTTCTCTCCCAACTGTGGCTCATTTGTAGCACTGAAAGTTTTTTCTTGACAACTTGCATTATGAAACCAAAGGTTGCTCTTAAACAGTCATATCAGGACTCTTTTTTGTACTTGTTCTCTCTGTTTTGCAGGGTGGGTGGTGTTGCAGACCCTATTGCAGCCCAAGTTCTGTTGCAGCTGCTGGACTGGACCCATAAGACATGACTGAAGATACTGATTTGAATGCGAAGGATGCAAAGGTGGAAGCAGTCCGTGTTGGATTCGATTTCACTGCATCCATTGAGATGCAGTGAAACATAGACGCACACGCATGCACGCACTCACACACACACACACACACACACACACACAGTTTTTAATACTATCTACTTCCTCCTTTCTTTGAGAGGACACAGATACACCCTGCATGGGCCCCTGTGCTGCTCCACTGTGGTTGGGAAGTACCTAGTGTTTCAACTGTCATGCTGATGTGCTCTTAAAGAGACAGTGCTGATCACTTTCATTTATACTAAGTTATGTCAATATTAATACTTAATACTCAGTCATCCTAACAAGGGGTCAGATGTTTGAGTTGTTCCCTCAATATTGTGTGAGCAGCTTGTCCGTGCGGAACGTTGTAGTCTGAGTCTGATATTGTTTGTCATGTCTTTAATAAAAATAAATGAAATGGGTTTAAATGTATTTTAATAAAATCGACTAACTGCCCATGCCCTTGAAAAAAGAAAAGTATACTTATATTTCCACAACTCAATAGTTCACCAAATTTGTCATGTGTCATGTTTATTTTCTAAGAATTTTCTGGCATATATTTTTTTCTCTAGCAGATGTTTAAAAAGTGTGTGTTTTTCTTAGTTTTTCCAACAAGTGTTCTCATTACACTGAAGCTGGTCCTGTCTGCTCTACATTGCTGTAATAAAAGTGTTTAGTCTGAACATGAGCTCCTCAAACTTTTCACAAGGGTAATTTATGTGCACAAGACACTGTTAACACTTATGATAAAATCCCTCGATTAAGACACAGATATTGTTTCATGAATTAGGTGTTGTCTTTGCGATTTCCCAGTTATCACAATTTTCAAACGCATTACATCTTGTAAATGTGACTCATATAGCTGGTTTTATTCAGGAACGTTATTTACAATACTTGGACCAGTTAAAAATGATCACACAAGAATAAGTCTGGTTCATCCCAACTTGGATCTTGGATAGGTCTTTTCTTCTTTCGATAATTACATTACATTACTTTCATTTAGGAGACACTTTTGTCCAAACGTCTTACAATAAGTGTATTCAACAATGAAGATATTACTCAAAAGTGAAAAAAGGAATCAGTACATAAATATTCATCAAATAGGCGAAAAACACTTCAATAATGATAATGATTATGTTTTACTCTCCAGGGTAATTGCTGCGAACTGTGAAGGTACCAACATTACATCTTTATCCCTTTAACCTTAAAGGTTCAGCATAACAGATAAAGATAGGGGATAGAGGAAAAAAATTCAGATACTCAACATGTCCAGATCATTAGGATAACACCACAAATTCACACCAGTATTTCCTCTGCCTCTGTCACCACTGTCCGACAGCGTAAAGAACACCATGGATGAATTAGCTGCAAGGACATGGAAATAATGTTTTTGTAAGTGATAAAAAGCCGTGATTCTTTGTCTTTTAAATTTTATTTGATGATTTGTTGGCTATCTGTTTGGCATATGTTTTGAAGGATGTGGAAGAGAAAGTGTTTGATTTCGGTATACCACAGATGAAAGAGCCAATCATCACCAAGTCACGGCATATGAAGATAAAGATTTTTCACATTTTGAAAGGCACGCACTAAATCAACGATACAGCCCGGTCATGCAATTGTAGCACAAAACAAGGGCGTGTGATATCAGTCTTCTATTGTTCTCTATTCGTTTAACAAACAGTATTCTGGCAGCAGCTGAATCACATGGCAATAATGCGTTTTGCTCAAGGGCAGATAAATAGTGAGTTAACTTTCTAACACTTCTCCAGGTTTGACTATAAAGCAGGTGTTGGTTCATGTCACTGACTTCATGCGACATCCCTTGCACTTTTGTCAGCCCACCAGAAACCTTTGGTTGTGGTCAGCTGAGTGCTTAGTCATGCTCACTGGATTAGAGATCCTCCTGCCACCGTTTATCTCCCTTTTACAAACTGCTTGTGTAACTTAACCCCACTCTCACATTCAAACCTCTCCACTTCTGCTTTCATTCAAAACACTCATCATGAGCAATTTCAGTTGTTCGCATATGATGACTGTTAGACTGTTACAAGGGTTTGCAACCAGTAAACTGTGCCAGGTCAAGATGTCTGATCTTCTCTTTTGCTCACTTTCATGTTAGGACGGAGATGGACCTGGAAGAAAAGAGAGGAGGTTAAACAAACACAAACCTCGTTAAAATAAACCCCTGCCAACTCCCACTCCCTTTTTTTGTTGAAGGAATGTGCTGTCATGCTTCAGATCCCACACAGAATTACTACAGGACAGGTAATGAATAGATGCCCACACAGCAACCAGGAAACAAAGAAAAACTGTCTCACTCCCCGAATGGTAAGGATGACTGAATTTCCCACCGCCAGGCTTCCTCATCATACAGGACAGTGTAACACACACTTTCATATAGTGCCGTGTTTACACACCACGTATGCACTCACCATTCATCTCTTACAGGGCTATTCACTGCAGGGAGTTTTTATGACCGTATATCTCTCGTACAGTAGAATTTCATGTTTTTATTTATCTTTAATTTATTATTTATAATGCATCCTACTTCAAAAAAGTACGGTTTCATAGTAACAAACTATATTATCAACTAGCTATTTTCTACAATTACAATATTTGTCTCTCCGTTATCAATGATTGTAAGTGGACTGCACTTGTCTTGTGTTTCCGGGTATTTCAGAGTTCGGCAAAATTTGAATCAAAATGTGACGACAAACCACACTATACTATAGAAATAACTATGTTGAGGACACTGAACTCATACTAACCCCTACCTAAAGATTTTTTTTTTCTGAGCTTTAAGTTAATTTGTGATACCAAGCTTTCAGGGCAAGATCTTAGGAAAGATGATACTTTTTATTGTGCAACAAAATTAAGTCTTTAATAAGCTTAATTAGCTCTCTTTTTAAATGCCTCTCATGTGCTTACAGCATTCTGTGATGCTTAACAGCCCAGTAAACCATTTTAAATGTCAATTTAACCAACCTGGCATGTCATTCTTGTTTGCTTTTTACTGTGTCACAAAAGGGAGCAAGGTGAAGTGAAAGTCAAAGGCAGTGAAAAAGATTCAAGAGTTGTTTTATGTCCTAACCCTAACCCAGACGTGGGTTTTAGTTTCTTTAATATATATATATACACCTTTATTAAAGTTGTGCCAAATATCCTTCTTTTTAACTTTATGTTACCCTTTGGTAAGGCAATAACAATTATTACAACTGTTTCTCAGTTTGAGTAAGTGCAAATGATTAACCTGTTCATGATAAATATGTTATGGAACAGCATTTTAAAACAGATGACAATGTGTCTGATCTGCATTATAATAAGTTAATTTACGATCATCATAATCAGCCAGAGCTTTTAAGTTTTGGAAAATGTCCCGACTGTCTAAACCTTATCGACACTGGACCATCCCTGTGCCTTTTGATGTTGCTGCTCTGTTTGTTCACCAGCGCCAGTGGTCTGCTCTCTCCCATTCAACAAACTGCCTCTTGCTAAATTCCTCACTCTGACTGGATCGTAGCAGCAGCATTGTTTGCATTTTACACCAGGAGGTGAGAAACATGCAGTCTCAGTCACACCTCTCTAGCCACGATCCCTGGCTGCAGAGGTCTTTCTGCAGAGATCAGGTGTGACTTTTCACCTTCATTCAAATACAGCCTGGGCTCTATTAAACTCAAGCCCTGTTGTCACTATGACATTCATTGTGAAAGTGAACCAAAAATTCCTGTTTTGGGCGTCTATCGTGTATTTTCCCGTTTCACCTCTGGTTAAAATTTGATGGAGTAAAAAAAGGCTGTAAATGCAGTTGCAAGGACAATACTTCACACGCATATCAAATATGTCGTAGTCAATGAAGTATATAGTCTTCAGTTGGTAGATCCAACAGCAGGAGAAGCTTTGGTGTGTCTCACCGCAGTCACAGCAGGGTCTTGGGAGTGCCGAGACTAGGGGTGGAAATCCTTATATTTAGTGTATCTTTGAATCGTGAAAGAGAATCGCGATGCATCTAAGAATCGATTATTTCTCCCACCCCAGCTGAGACTGTGATAAAGCACATCCACATCTTCTCTGCTTGCTCAGATTATTTTTGGAGCTGTGTCAGATCAATAGATAGGTACTTTGTTGATCGCAAACATCACCCACACCATGATCCTGGACTGCGCCACTGCCACAACCCAAGAGAGAGACAGAATTGCCACCGTAGCCTTTCTGAGAGAAAGCAACAGTCGCCATCAGTTTCCCCAGGGTATATGCCACCGAAGTCAGATGGGGACAGAGAGTGGGAAGAATGTGTCCACACAGGGAGAAGTTTGGTTTCCTGATGGCCGTGGAAGTCACCCAGCATGTCATTGGAAAACAGGCGCAGGAGGCTCTGGTGAAAGCTGAATATTTTTCTCAAGACCTCATCAAGAGAGTGGGTGAGGAGGTCCTGGAAAAGAACTGAAAAGGCAAGCAGATGGATAGAAGGTGATTCGGATGGGGCCATCATTCTGCTGCAATAGAGTCAAATAAGTCTTGTTTTCACTGTCAGACTCCAACCAAGAGGAATCTTGCTGTCTAGGCCTTGTGAGTCCAAGATATCCAGTGCCTCCTCAATGGTGAAGATAGGAAGCTTTGCCCAGATGTCATCATCATGATCATCATTATCACCATTGTCCTCCTGAATAGCCACACAGGCATTCGTTCATTGTTGCTTCTCTGCTGTGGGCAAATATGACATGGAAGAGCATGTAGCAGTGATGGCCAGGCCGCCATGTTCTGGGTCAAGGCATGACTAACAGCAGGAGGAGCAGAAACAGACATTGCTGGCAGAACACTGAGAAACATCTTCAGAGATAACTCAATAAAGCACAATGAAGAAAAAATGTCACAGAAGTGTTATATACTGTAAATGCAGACTTAAATGGGGTGCAGTGCTGGGCAGAGGGCGATAAAAAAGGCTTGGTGTGGTGCACGTGCTGTTATCGCCCCATCTGACATAATAGAATATATTTAGGGAATATATTGGTTACTGGTGACCACGGCCAGTCCAGCCAAAAAAGTCCCCCTCTATTCACAAAGGTGTTCGGTATGTTTACCTTGTGTATGTGTCAGGTTTTATCTGACACCACAACAAATTTGGAAGCCAATCAATAGTCTAATATGCAGCTTATACATGTGGTGTGAATACTTGAATCGCATTCACATACACTGAGAAAGGGCTTTTCAGTTGACCAGGAGAAATCTTTTGTTACAATCTGTACTTTCAATGAGGGAACAGGATTACATATAATTTTAAAGATTTTCTTGGATTATCTTTTCTGTGGAGAAATCATATCAGAGTATTTATTAAATTCCAAGTTCCAAGTTTTAACTTGGTTAGAAATGTTAATATAAAATGTAAATGTAAAATAAGATGTATATTATTAACTTGTAAATGTACTGAACATTTTCAGAAAACTAGAGCTCCCAGAGCATTCTCAAATAGTATGCAGGTTTTTTTTTTTAAGTTTTGGTGTGAATTTACGGGACCTGGAGGTGAACAGATGCTCTCTGACTCAAATGTGATCATCAATTCAAAACTGAAATGTAAAAACAATAATTCGGTAGAATCAAACACTACCTGAAACCATGATTCAGTAACGGCTGATGCATTTCTTCCAGTTGTAAAATGATTCAGGAAATGGTGAGAAACTGTCAAAATCACAGGATGTCTGTGGAGTTTCTCATTCATCCAAGTCCACATGGGTGTTGAATCAGGAGCAACTGGACTTGGTTGCTCCTGCTTCAACACTCTTGTGGTTGTCAAAATCATAATTTTAAGGGTGGCACATTCACATCCTTCCAGTGTCTGGAGGAATAGAAAAGTAAAAGTACATTTGTTAACAGGAAAGTCTCCACTAAACCTGAGAGAGAAGAAAAACAAAATCTAACTAACAGGAACCACTGACGTTACATGAAACACTTTTAGGTCACTCTCTGATTATTGTATGTCCCAGACTGCAAGGCAAAAACTTGATTAAGAGCAAATAATTCAGCATCTACATTTGTTCAAACACTTGTGTTATCAGTGCAGTAAATAGAAATATAAGATGTGCTTGAGTTTACTCATACTGCAGTGGTTTTACAAACCATTGACATAACAGCTGAAACTGAAGAGAGGAAACCATCAGCATCATGGTAAGTTCCTCTTGCCCTGACAACTCCCCCAGCACCATATATGGAAGGAGCTTCATTCACAAATCTGCACTCTGTGAACCCATCACAGCACCCAGTGGCACTGCTGATACTGAGACTGACAGATGACTTGGAGCTCGCAAAATACACTGGCAAACACATGCATGAACACCAAGACATAAAGGATTACTATTTTCCTTGTAGGGTAACCACTAAACTGCAAATATAGTTCATGCAAAGGTTAAATATTGTTGGAAACATTGATTTTTAAAGCACTTGAATGCAAACATGACACAGAAATTTGCAATATCTTCAGCTTTTGATTGATAACATACTGAGTTTATATGTAGTGTAATCAAGTGAATCCCAGTATGCACTACTATTTTTCATTACATGTGGCTCAATAGATCAGATTTCAGAGAATAAAAAGATCACAGACTTTAATGGTATAAAGAAATAATATAGTTTGTTGTGACTCTATAGCCCTGTATTTTTACTACTAAAGGTCAGAGAGGGTGTAGTGAGATAAAAATAGAAAAGGCCCATTAAGCATTAGTATGTCTTCATCAGCAAATCTTCAATTAAAATAACTGCTCAGACAGCCATTCATTTAATCCCTATATCTAAAGGATCTGGTTGACTACAGTAATGTCCACATATGTATATATGTATGTACACATGTACCTTTGTGTTTTGTATGTGACTGCATCTTGTTATCTCCCCATCATGTAATATTATACAGCTGCCCCCGCTACAGATTATCTCATTTATCTTTTTTTCCCTCCCATTTTCCACAGATCTCCCCTTAACTCCCTGAAGTAGCAGAGAGGCTGTGGATTGAAAAGTGTCCAGACTTGCTGCAGGTGAGCCGTTAACCCTGCGTTCCCAGGCTTGTTATAAAAATAATCAGACATTTGTGGGAGGTCTCTGAGTGCCTGCGACTTGGCAGGAGTGTGTTCAAAAGTATTCCCTCTCCTGAGTCAAACATCATCACAGGCTGCTACTTGCTCCTGTCCTACTGATCTGCCCACCCACACATGGGAAAGCACTTTCCAGGAATCATGCTCCACTGGTCTCCATGCCCTGCCAGGCACTTTTGATTCATTTAAACCTATCACTTTGTTTGGGTTAAAAAGATTTCTTAGAATACCATTCTGTACAGTGAGGCACAGTAAAAAGCTATGAAGTTCCAACATAAATTCAAACACCGGCCTTTAATCAAAGGCTTGGCTCAAAGTCGCAAATCACAATGACACACCCAAAAGTGATCTTAATGCTGCTAGTGCACACCACTGCTGCGCAAACCACAGTTTACGGAACTGTCACAGAATGTATAGACTTCAAACCTCTATATCAGGAGACTGGAGCCCTCCTCATTCCTGGTGTTGATAGACAGTCATGGACATGACTGCTGAGCTTTTCTCTTAAATTGCATTGTAAAGTATGACTGTTTGCTATCAAACTTTATTTTAAGACTTTACGAATCTTTCTGACTCCCTAGACATGGTAGACATTTTGAAAAATATGCTCATTCCCCTTGCAAAATAGTTAGATAAGAAGATTGATAGCATGCGAATGTGCATACGCTAAGTATGGCACTATAGCCAGGAGATGATCATCTTAGCCTAGCATAAATATTGGAGGAGGGTTTATAACTAGCCTGTTTCTGTCCAAAGTTCAAACACACCTCTAAAGCACAGTAATAATAATAAAAATAAAAATAGTTATATTAATAATATTGTATGTGGGTTGTTTAATCTGTACATAACGGAAATGTGAGAACTGCTGTGGGTATTCACTGTGATTGGCCATTGGTCACCCAGAAAAAGTAAGACAATGTTTGTGTACATATTAAAAGAAAAGTGTTTATGAGCGAGTTTTAGAAGTTTTAGTTGGTAAATATTTGATCATCAGACATAACCACTTGGCTAGCTGTTTCCCACTGATTCTCATCTTGATGTAAAGTTTCTAAGTCACTCAACTGCTGGTTCTAACTACTTAGCGTACATACATGAAAGTTGTATTGTTGAACCAAAGTCCTTATTGTTTTTATGTTATTATACGATTCCTTTAAGTAATAACCAAACTGAATATGAGGTGAAAATTTTAAAGAAAAGCAGTCAACTCGTTTTTTTGGGTAACCTGAGCTTCTAGACTGTTGCTGTATGTGTGCAGGGAGAGCCTGTGCTATGTTTGCACTTCTCATTTTGTTCAGACCCTGTCCCCCTTTTCTTGTCTGTACAATTTATTTGAAACTTTTTCGACCCAAATGAATTTGAGTATACTTGGTTGATTTTTTGTACTGACTTAATAAGCAACAATGACAATGATAATCTTCATGTACTGACAAAGTTATGTTGTTTATAGGTTATTTCTATTCACATGATGTTGTTTTATTATAATTGTGTATTCTTACTGAATGGTGAAGTCAATATAATAAAAACTAACTGCACTTTGTTTTGAAAAGTATATGTCACATTTGCATTTTGACAAGAGGTCTACAGTGTCTGCATTAAACTAATTTCACACCCTGACGCTTCTTCACACTATAGCTGCCACATACAACTCAACAAGATATTTTTGGATTCCCGAGAAAACTACTTTGTTGTATGTGGAAAATGTGCAGACATCTAGGTACTGAAAACTTTAGTTCTGCTTGATCTATTGTGTTCAGCATCTTCACTGTGAGTCATGGTTAGGGGAAGTTATTGCTCTCTTTATGCATATATACTGTTTGTGAAAACTGCTTTTTTACCTTTGGCATGCCAATCATATTGTCTGCATTGGGGCCTCCCCTGGTCACACTGCCTGTCAGTTCTGCTAAGAGTATGTATCCACTCACTATATCTCACCACTTACCTCATTTAGCTTGTGTATTGTATTGTAGGGGGGAAAGAGTACATCTGACTCAATTTGCAGCAGTGTTTACCAAAAATGTAGACTCAAATGTCACCAAGTTCCTCCACAAAAACCACAAGATATGTGGACATGACAGAAGTTATGATCTTTAAACAGTAATTAACACCAGAGCCAGAAACAGCTGATCCAGGATGCGTTTATGAAAGTGATTCAGTCCCTCTCTGCTCTTTCCATGCAGGGAGCTGACAAGTGAATTACCATAGCGTTTACACAGATGCTGACATTTAGGCCCTGTCTACACGAATGCGAATTTGTTGTAAATATGCAGAAGTCTTGCACGTATGGGCCTCCCATCCAGACGCACCCGGAGTTTTCGCTGCCTGAAAACGCACTCTTTTGAATCCAGGTCCCAGGTAGGAGAAGATAAATCTCCCCCCGTGTTTGTGTATTTGAGTTCGTGCGAACGCCAGATACACATACGATGATGTTATCGCCCCACCCCACCCCTCGCCCGCGGCATCTCCAACAACAACAATGGCGGACTACAGGCTTGTGACGGTGCTGCATCAGATGCTGACTGTTCTTGGGTCGCTAGTAGGGCTGGGGGATAAAACGATAACGATATGTATCGCGATAGACACGTAATCAATATCAATAGAATTGCGTTCGATAGAATGTTTTGGTAAAAATGTTTTCCTTGTTGGAAGAAACTGGAGCAAAGAGTCTAGCTATGCTGGCCACTAGATACGCCGGCACTCGTCCTCTGGTACCTAGCAACGTAGGGCAATATATAGTATTGCTCGGTCACTACCATGAGCTAAAAAGGAGTACAGACAGAATCATACGCCACATCCTTTTAAATCTTCATCTTCGTACTGTTGTTGTTGTTCGGCTTCTTCTTCTACGAGTATTTGTATGCTCCGCATCTTCTTCTTCTTCTTTTTCGGTGGAGTTCTGTAGCAGAAAACAGCGCCACATATAGGCCGGGAATAGGTACTACAGTGTTTCTACAGCTAGATGCGTCTTTTCAATGAATCCATCATTACGGAGAAGTTTCAGGCCCCCCTGCTGAGGAAAATGGGGGGGGGGGGTCGTTTTCGAAATATCTTGTGGTGTGGGCAGGGCCTTAGACATGGCCATGAGAAAGACGAAAGACAAGCAGATGAATCATTATGTTCGCCTGAAATTCTCTGTGTTTATAGTTGAGTGTGTTGTTAAGGGCTAACAAAGACTCGGGAAAGGATGGGACATCTTGTCTGTTTACATGCTGGGTTTGTGTTTTTGGGTGTCGCTGTTGCCCTTTGCTGTCCTCCTGGGAGTCGGTAAGGGTATGTGAATGTTGGTTAAGCAAACTAACATCACTCAGGGCTACCTATTGACACAAATTTTACAGTTGATGGAATCTTCAGACTAAAAAAGACCCTTTCTTTCCCTTCTTTTAAAACATTTAAAATCTGAAAATCTTAAATGAAGACTGTCACTCATTTTTACTGCTGAAAGGTATTCAACAGAAAAATAAAATTTACTACAAACTACAGGAAGTTGCATTATAAACATGGCACTCTACTATACTAATGTGGCAAACCACAGTAGTATTTTTGCTTGAATAGAGGCCATGTTGCGCATGTGTTTTGGCTTTGCTTTAGTACGCGTATGTTTATCACCCTGGTGACACTTCCAGGAAAGGTTGCCACACCTCTGCAGAATGTAGAGCATGTTCTTGGTAGTGTGGTCCTAAAATAAATTGGCAGTTTCTTCCATGCTTAAAATGGACATACTGATGTTATATTTTCACTTACTTCTATTATATTTTCAATTTAGGCTTATAGACATGCTAATATAATGAGCCAGAGGTTAATATACAGTATTCATTCTAATGAATTTAGAGATGTGCATGAAATATGCATCAATAAAACAGTCAGGCCAATTTGTTTATGAATAATTAAGGGGATTTTTGTAGGGATATTTCATGAACCCCTCTGTGAGTATGGTGTCTAGAGGGTGTCAGTATTTAGAGGTATAGAAAAAAAAGTAGAATTTTCCTAGCCCACAACCCCAAACCTGTCTCCCTCTTTCCCCCTCCTGTCCACCCTTGCTGTTTTCAGCAATCGGTTATCAGAATTGCAAATATCAGGAGGGGCAGCTCCTAATTTTCAGATACTGAATCATTCACAATATAACACAGTTATAATATTGATTTAATTGAACTCTATGTTTAATACTATACTATACTATTTTCTGCTTTTTTTTCTGAAAAAGCATTTCAATTACCTTTCAGTATTTACCTTTCTATATATTTCCCTTTATTGTCTGCAGAGGAAACACTAGTTAAGCATGAGGGACTCACAAGAGTGCTGTGCTGAGTGCTATATATTTTTTATAAAGTAGCTGCTCTCGAGTGTTTTCTGTGATAGTAAACTGTACTTGTTGTTACAACAGTAACCACAGGTATTACCATATCAAACAGGCCTCAGTATTACAACTTAAATGAAGTCCTTATCATAATATTTATAACATTTATTAATGAAGAATTTACTTTTATAAACACCATGGAAAGGCTGTGGAAAGAAATCTAGTAAATCGACCTTGAGTTCAAAATGTTTTGGTAATTCCAAGGTCAAGAATCTCAGCGTTTCTTTTGAACATGATAAATTATTTGCATACATGTGATTGTGCTGCAAAGTGCTTTGAGCGGTCAATAAGACCAGAAAAGCGCTATGTAAATATAGTCAATGAATGTATGTATGTATTTATGATAAATGTGTTTCCTGTGAAGATAAAAATACAAGCCTCTCACGGTGTTACAATCTGAAGTCTGAATTGGGGAGGCCTTCAGATCAAAAAGAGGGTTTGTGGGGTTTCCAGGACACTTGTTCAAAATTGCAGATACTTCTGCTACACTTCTTGTGTGAGTAGTCTGCTCTGATTCAGACACTATGAAATCTACTGACAGACAAATGTTGATAACAAAATAATGAGTTACTTGTGTAGTCTCAAACTTTGTGGAGACAACAAGAATACAGAAAAGCAGTTGCTCATAACCCACTGTGTTCGTTAGTGCACTAAAACATTAAACATTAAACATTAAAGCTAGAAAACAGCTCAAACTCTATCTTTCTCTCTCTCTCACACACACATACACACACAGAAACCACAACTGGATCAAAGCTCATAATTTCCAACGATATACTTCCTGTATAGCATAGAATCGTGTGCATCCAAAAATGACAGCTCAGGCCCAGAAAAGACAGAGTTCACAGAGTGCAACTCCCAAGCACCTGAAATTAATCCACCCTTTCTCCATCTACTATCAAGTGATCAGATGTGGCAGCAGGAAAAGGTCAAGTAAGAGGGAATATTTGAAGATTCAACACTCAGAAAATTACTTTGTCCTCACTGATGACTGTGGGGGGAAAACGCCCTTGAACTCACGAAGAGGCTTTTACTATTTAAACTGAATAAACCAATTATCGTCTTTGTACGCAGTCACAGCCGTGAGAAGAAATGTCTTTCTTATGCTCTACTACATTCATAAATAGACTGATTAGGACGGCTGTGGGTGTGAGGATCATGTGCTGCGATGCGATAGACAGTGAATGGCTGGCTGTGTTAGCTCCCAGAGGAAGGGACTCCGTGATGCTGTGTACATGAAGGGGTCCTCTATGGGTCCTCTGTGTCTCTGCCATGCACACAAGTATGCATCTCATTACTAATTTTGGACTGAAATAACTTCACAGCGCAGGTTTTTGGGCTGAAGGCCACCTCAGCTGAGCCCTGACCCACTCTGTCCACAAACTTGAACCTCCAACGTCATTTGTGTGATTTTGTGAGCAGGAGCCTCTCCATCAGATGCTAATTTCTTGTTAAAAAGTTAATGACAAGACTACACAAAGTTTCAAAACGACAGTGAAGAGACCCAACATTGTGTCAAATATATGAAAAAAAACTATGAAGAGATGCAGAAGAACTATTAAAAACAAAATGACTATGATACACAAACAAGAGACAAAAAATATTACAAAGAGACACAAAAAGACTACAAATTACATAGGCTGTGTCTTTTTACAGCCAGGCTGAAGTAGTGCTGTGTTCAGAGGCCCATTATTTTCATAATCCTTCCATGGCTAAACGCTATTTAAAGCAGATTTTTAGAGGGCTATTTAAAGCAAATAACGGCTATTAATGATATAATTATGTATTAGAATACTTAAGTTGTTTATTTTGTGTACATTTATTACAGTAATATTATTATTAACAATATAACAACTAGCAGTGTACAGTTTAATATTGTCAGGAACCAGGTCTTTGCATTGTATTGACTCTCTCCACAGAGTGAAAGAGATGGTTCAAAGTTTTAGACAGATCGGCAGTTGTGGCTCAGGGGAAGGGAGCGGGTTGACCTGAAAGTCGGTGGTTCAATCCCCTGTCCCTCTTCTTCACATGCCCGAAATGGCCTTGGGCAAGACACTGAATCCTAAATGGCTTCTTATAGCTGCTTCATCGGAGTGTAATTTTGAATGTGAGATTAAAATAAACATAATGCAATTTTTAAAAACTGCATCAGTCCCTTGGTTATGTTGCCACCCCAAAATATAATTGGTTTCGTTCTTGGTCAATGTCCCATCCTTCCACCAAGTTTCATTGAAATCCCTTCAGTAGTTTTTGTGTAATCCTGCTGTCGAAAACACAAACAAACAAACCAATGGACATGAACGAAATCATAAACTTATTTGCAGAGGTAAAAAATCAGGGCTGTCACATTTTTCCAGATTTCATACTGGAGTATATTCACAAGCTGTAACATTGTGCTGGAGCCTAGTTGACACATGCAGATACGTCCACACCCAAGCTTCCGACTCCTCAGGGTGTTAAGCTTTAACATTTCATTTGTTGTGTCATAAATCTGTCTAGGCCCCCAGCAGGAAGAAGGGTGAGCCTCTTACAAGAGAGGGTGCCTCCACCGTTGTCACCCATTAAACCCTCTTACCTCCCATTTCTGCCTTGTGACAGAGACCAACAGCTGCTGCGTGGACGTCCCATCCCTCACTGTCAAAACTTGGCATCCACCCAAAGCCCTGTTCAGTACTAGTAGCTGCGTACAAGCTGGGAAAGCTGCCAAGGCCTCTGCAAAGAGATGCTGCATGTACAATAGTTGTAGCATTTGACTCTAATTCCACCTCCACTGTGTGCTGGGTGTGTCTGTACCTACTGTATATATATATATATATATATATATATATATATATATATATATATATATATATATATATATATATATATATATATATATATATTTATTTATTTATTTATTTATTTTATATTAATTATTTTGTTTTATTTCTTCATCAATTTACTGGTGGGACTTTCCTTTCTTTAATCTTCCTCTTATGTGGCCTGAAATATAGTGAATTGAATTTAACCAAACTGCTATTAACAGCCATTAGCGGGTGGACTAAAGGAACCAGAAGCATCTCAGTACAAAGATTGCTTATTTATGGTCGCTAATCTGGATGATTTATCTTTAGGCCAGATCATATGATGGCTGCTCTGACAGTTTGTCGATATGGGGGGCACCCAGTTGGGTTAATTCAAAGTGTGGGACGAAGACTGGTGTTGAGAGCTCATCTGGAGAACAGTTGTCACCTCAGGTTAAAAGCTGGCTGCTCTTGCAAAATACATGTTCAGTTATTGCAAAACAGCAACGTTTAGATAACTAGGAAAGCAGGTGCCTGGAGATTTCTAATAAACATGTATCATATTTGGGTTTTTTTCTTGCTTTAATGCTTTGCTGAAAAACATTTATTTGTGTCAGATTTTTCTCATATGCAATTGCTTTTTGATGTGTTTGTGTTTATTACTTTGAAAGTATGAGCAACTAATAGTTTGTGTATTTCTAAGCACATGCCGGTTGGAAGGGTGCTGGGGCCCGAAAAAGGGGATGACCCACAGCTTCACGTGTAACCGCTCAATATGACGTACCTGTTATTGACACTGAGCATTTGACAGGGCTCCTGCAGGACCCTTGAACTTGAGAGGCATTCCCTGGGAGCAGCATTGGAGGGCTGGAAAATTCAGCGCAGTCAATGTTCAACCTCTTTTAATCTTTGCCGAGAAGTCGCATTCCCTGAATTCCTCACCAACTTTTGCAGTGGTAGAGATACTATGAATGGTTCTACAGAAGACAGTTAGCACTGTCCCATGCCTTCTCTCAGTTTGAGGAATTCAGAGCAGGAATTAAGCAGGAATTAAGCACACATGAAATGGTGGAGCTAATTTGTTCAAAAATTGCTGTCTCACCACCATTTGTGTCACTTACTGAAAAAGTGTGCAAAGGATCAAGTGGGTCGCCATGTTAA
Organism: Scophthalmus maximus; assembly: GCF_022379125.1. Lineage (NCBI taxonomy): Eukaryota > Metazoa > Chordata > Actinopteri > Pleuronectiformes > Scophthalmidae > Scophthalmus > Scophthalmus maximus. Next base: position 1,976,832 of record NC_061530.1, read on the forward strand.
ATATGTTATGATATCAGGGGACACTGCCAGATACGATGAGCTCATGCTGTTTTTTTTATTTATTTGTTTCCCTTCATTTGTGTTCCCACCAAATGTGGTCAGCATGACCCACTGCTTTGAACTCTGGGTAAATGAATGGGTCAAGCATGGCTAAATGATACAGGACTATTATCCAGAAAAAACAGAAACTCTTATCCTGTTCTACGCCACCATGTTCCCTCCACGTTTGAATATTTGCCTGCTGAGTGTTTCTCTGTTACAACCTCACACATCAAAGCATCAATTCAATTCAATTCAATTTTATTTGTATAGCGCCAAATCACAACATACATTGTCTCAAGGCACTTTACACAGTGAGGTCAATATTACAATATTAGAGGGACAACACAACAAATCCCACAATGAGCAAGCACTTGGTGACTGTGGAGAGAAAAAACTCCCTTTTAACAGGAAGAAATCTCTGACAGAACCAGACTCGGTTGTGGGCGGAGCTTCTGTCTCGACCGGTTGGGGTGAGGAGAGAGAGGAGGAAGAGAGGAGAAGTGGGCAGAAAGAGGGTGGGAGGAGAGACAGGAGGAGAAAAGAGCGAGAAGACAGTTGTACAACCGCCGCTTTAATCTCTACCAGACTGATACTTATAATTACAAAAATAATACTGACGCTTATAGATGTAATTATGTGGTTGTTATTATTAGTAACAATAATAGTCATAATAATAATGATGGGTTTGGGTCCTGCAGCTCTGGGGTCAGAGATACACTAGGAGAGAGAGAAAACACAGACAGGGTTAGTGACATAGTGTAATGTAAACATATCGGGGGGAGAGAGGAGCTGTATGACAGTTGCTTTAATCTCTACCAGACTGACACTTATAATTATGGAAAACTGACACATAAATGCAATGATGTTATTATTATTATGATTATTATTAATAATAATCATAATACTAATAATAATAATGACGGGCTTGGATCCTGCAGCTCTGGGGTCAGAGATACACTAGGAGAGAGAGAAAACAGAGTTAGTGACTTGTAATGTAAATACGTGGGGCAGAGAGAGAGTCAGAGAGAGGCACGCTTCACGAATTTGCGTGTCATGAGGAGGGAGAGGGAGAGAGATGCTCATGATATAAGTTCCCCCAGCAGTCTAGGCGTATATCAGCATAATAAAAAAATGGTTTAGTAAACACCGGAGCAGCTCTAACTATAAGCTTTATCAAAGAGGAAGGTTTTAAATTTAATTTTAAATGTAGAGAGGGTATCTGCCTCCCTGACACAAACTGGGAGCAAACCTAGACTGCCGGCGGAACTTATATCATGAGCATCTCTCTCCCACTCTCTCTCTCTCTCTCTCTCTCTCTCTCTCTCTCTCTCTCTCTCTCTCTCCTTCTCCCTCTTTTTCTCTCTATCTCTCTCTGCCCCCATGTATTTACATTACATGTCACTAACTCCGTTTTCTCTCTCTCCTAGTAGATCTCTGACCCCAGTGCTGCAGGATCCAAACCAGTCATTATTATTATTATTATTACTCATATTATTATTAATAACATCATTGCATTTATAAGTGTCAGTTTCCCCTGATTATAAGTATCAGTCTGGTAGAGATTAAAGCAACTGTTATAGAACCCCCCTATCCCCCAATATGTTTACATTACATGTACCTGTTTGTGTTTTCTATCTCTCCTAGTGTATCTCTGACCCCAGAGCTGCAGGACCCAAACCCGTCATTATTATTGTTGTTGTTGTTGTTGTTGTTGTTATTATAACTATAATTATTATTATTATTATTATTGTATTTTTTAATTATAAGTATCAGTCTGGTAGAGGTAAAAGCGGCAGTTGTAAAACTGTCCTCTCTCTCTCTCTCTCTTCTCCCCTACTGTCTCTCCTCTCACCCTCTTTCTGCCCACCTCTCCTCTCTTCCCCATTTTTCTCCTCACCCCAACCGGTCGAGACAGACCTGCAACTGAGTCCGGTTCTGTCAGAGATTTCTTCCTGTTAAAAGGGAGTTTTTTCTCTCCACCGTCGCCAAATGCTTTGCTCATTGTGGGATTTGTTGGGTTTTCTCTGTAATATTGTAATATTCACCTCACTATGTAAAGTACCTTGAGACAATGTATGTTGTGATATGGCGCAATACAAATAAAATTGAATTGAAATTGAATTGAATTAAAAAAAAATACACTATATACACAAATAAATGTAAAATATATGAATTGCAAAAATTAAAGAGAATAAAAATAATAAATTAAAAGAATTTACATGAAATATTAACAGTGGAAATAGTGCAGTAGTGCAATCAGTTACCAGTAGTGTGCAGAGGAACATGAAGGTGCAAATGTGTCGGTATTTATGTTTAATGTTTAGCTTAAACAGAGTCCAGAGTCTATCTGTCTGCCAGAGGTGAGGTATTGTAGAGTCTTATGGCATGTGGCAGGAAAGATTTCCTGTATTGGTCCTTGTGACAGCGAAGCCGAATCAGTCTATTGGAGAAGGAGCTCCGCTCTCTGTCCAGTGTGAGGTGGAGAGGATGGTCCGGGTTGTCCATGATGGATAACAGTTTGTTCATAGTCCTCCTCTCCACCACTGCTTCAAAGGTGTCCATCTTGCAGCCTATTACGGAGCCAGCGTTCTTAATCAGTTTGTTCAGTCTGTTTGGTCCAGGAGACAGTGGACGCGTTGACACCCATCAACCGCAGCTTGTCACCCAGTAGCAGTGGCAGGATGATATTGAAAGCACTGGAGAAATCAAAGAAAGTGATTCTCACACGGCCGCCAACCCCGTCCAGGTGCGAATGGGCCCGCTGCAGCAGATAGATGACAGCGTCGTCCACACTCAGAAGAGGCTGATAGGTAAACTGTAGAGGGTCGAGCGCCGATCTCACCTGCGGCCTCAGGTGGGCCAAGACCAGCCTCTCCAGCGACTTCATCACATGAGATGTGAGGGCAACTGGTCATTAGTCGTTGAGTCCGGATGGAGTCGACTTCTTCGGAACAGGAACCAGGCAGGACGTCTTCCACAGCACTGGTACCTGCTCCAGGCTCAGGCTCAGGTTGAACAGATGCTGGAGAACAGCACACAGCTTAATGGCACAGGTCTTCAGAACCCTGGGGCTGATACCATTGGGTACCGCAGCCTTGTGTTGGGGAAGTCTTCAATTGTCTCTTCACCAGTTGTCACAGTCCAGCGGCGGAGGGGGTTCTGACTGTCTGTGGGGGTGTGGAGATGTTGTGAAGGTGGGGCGATTGGATCCAGTGTGCTCACCACAGGGGAGAAAGGGGGCAGGAGGGGCGGCAGCATTGGAGGCAGTGGAGGTGTGTCGGGGGCAGGGTGTGTGGTAGACGAGACAACAGACTGAGAGGGCTGTGAGCTAAACCTGTTAAAGAAACAGTTCAGCTCGTTTGCTCTCTCCAGGCTCCCTGATGTCTGCCTGTCTCTCACACCACACCCGGTGATGGCCTTCATCCCCGTCCACATGTCCTTCACGTTGTTCTGCTGGAGTTTGGCCTCCAGCTTCCTCCTGTAAGAGTCTTTACTCTCCCTCAGCTTCTCCCTAAGCTCGTGTTGCATCTCCCTCAGTAGGAGTCTGTCCCCCGACCTGAAGGCTTTCTTCTTCTTGTTAAGAAGTCCTTTCAGGTCGCTGGTGATCCAGGGGTTGTTGTTGGGGAAGCAATGTACAGTCCGGGCTGGCATGGTGTTATCTTCACAGAATTGAATGTATTTTGTGATGCAGTCAGTCATGTTGTTGATGTCCTCCCCTTGTGGTTCACATAGCACATCCCACTCTGTAGACTCAAAGCAGTCCTGCAGTGCCTCATTGGCCTTCTGAGTCCACTTCCTCACTGTCCGAGTGAACAAAGGCTGCTGCTGGACAAGAGGGACATACTTTGGGGTCATCAGGACAAGGTTGTGATCAGATCTGCCGAGTGGGGGGAGGGCGGGGACACTGTATGCATCCTTTGTGTTTGCATACAGGAGGTCCAGTGTTCTGTTTTCCCTGGTTGGGCAGTCAGCATACTGATGAAAGTTCGGTAATGTTTTGTAAAGTGTTGCATGGTTAAAATCCCCAGTAATAACCATGAACGCGTTGGGCTGCTGCGTCTGTAGACGTGAAACTGTGGTGTGTACGACGTCAGCAGCTACCTCCGCATCAGCTGATGTAGGAATGTAAACAGCTATCATCATGGCAGACATAAACTCCCTCGACAGATAGTACGGACACAGCCCAACAGCCAGCAGTTCAATGTCCAGCCACATCTGCGTAAAGCACATGATGCTGCACTCACGATGCTGCACAGACCGTACGTTTCCCATGATTATGCAAAAATCCCTTTCTTCATTGTTTGTTCACATAAATGTATGAAGACGTGACGTCTGCTGGCTCACAAGCTGTGAAAAAACAACTGGTTCAGAGATCCCACTCTGATGTCACAGTTGGACTCTTTTGGGGTAACTCCGCCTGCAATCTGAGAATCTCCACTTTTCTGATGAAGGGGTGTGACATTTCCTACACATTTTGAAATCGGTTGACCAATCACAACAGACTGGGCCAGCTGGCCAATCAGAGCAGACTGGGGTTTATTGGGAGGGAGGGCTAAAAGAAATCCAGGCATTTCAGGCAAAAGAGGAGCTGTAAGAATGGATAGTATGAGAACACTGATGCATTTTCTGAACATTAAAGCATATTAACCTTTTCAAGTGGTAACCCGAATTAAAAGTATGAACCCCGAATATGAGCCTAATATGTCACCTTTAAGGCCTGTGGATTATCTATATTAACCAAGGTATTGTTTAATTATGTTCATTGGACAGCGACAGTGGAAAGGGAAGAAGAAATGAGAGGTGAGGGGTGGTTTATGACCATAGCTACAAACCCAACTATCAAAAATGTGACAGGAAATGTGGAAATTGCTGCTTTTATTAAATTTGCATCAAGTCGCTGTCAATTGGCAGGACTAGCTCTGGGTGTTTAAGAACTAGGTTGCTGTCAACGGCAACATCTCAATTAACAGTAACTGAAAACAGTGTTCATCACAAACATTATTCAGTCATATTAGCAGCAAGTATGTGATTTTCCAAGGTGGAACTTGCAATAAAGGCATTTTGGCTAATGGTCAGACACTCTTATGTCATCAGGCCCCCCAGCTGTCACTTTTTAATGTTTACCATTATCAAAGTCAGGCGGCACCAGAAGTCTTGGGAAAAAAACAAAACTACTTTTTTTCCACAGTGCCACACATCTAGGGAATATACAGTATGTTTTTATGGTGATTTGGCTGAACAAACCCTTTCACACAATCTCACAAGATTAGGGGTGCACATGGAGAGGCACTTGAAACATGTCATCCATTCCCCATAAAGACTTGAACATTGTAGGAGCTGCAAAATTCACAAAAAATCCAAAACATTGCATTCACAGCTCCCCCAGCGGCTTTCATGCAATCATGCGTCGAAAAATGTGGGAGTGGTGGTGTGAGCATTTTTGTTTGGGGAGCACTCTGCTGTGTGAGGACTCTCAGTGCTGCTGCTGCTGCAGCTGCTTAATTTCTCACAGTAGCAATTTCAAGGACGCCAAAATGAATTTCATGTAGGGAGTCCGCATTTGGTAAATCTCTCCGCCTAATCCACCCAATCCCGTCCTCTTTAACTAATTCCATATTTGCTAGAATTCAAAAAAGGTGTGCTACACACCCATGCATGTACAGATTGCATTCCCTTATCCCGCCTCTCTCTCTCTCTCTCTCTCTCTCTCTCTCTCTCTCTCTCTCTCCCTTTGAAGTGCCATTCAAATAATAAAAGAGTGAAGAACAATTGCTCCCTGATACATTTTCTTGATAGTTCTGTGAGGATTTTGTTTGTTAAAGGTAGGAATACAAGACAACTTCAGCAGCCATCAGAGAGCTGGTTGGCAGTGCAGCAAGGTGTGTGAGGAGATTGATACCATTCAAGTGTGTGTGTGCATGTGTGTGTGTGTGTGTGTGTGTGTGTGTGTGTGTGTGTGTGTGTGTGTGTGTACTGTGTGTGTGTGTGGGGGGGGGGGGGGGGGAGTTTACTGTGTGTACTGTATGTGAACCAGCAGCCTGTCTACATTTGCTCCATCCTTCACCCTGCTCTTATCCCACAAGGCCTCGGTGCCTTTCTCTTCTGTTGCTGTCTTATCAGGGGACAGCTCGTCAGGGACACACGTGCCATCGTTCTGACACTGACCGTGGGTCATTGAAATGCAAACAGAGAACGCACTAAACTAAATGGGGTCGAAGAGCAGCAAATATTTGGCCAAGACCTTTTTTCACTGATGGAGCCGGCCTGTTTATGGTTGATGAAACAAGGTTAGAGTGGATGGCCATTTGGAGCACAGAGAATTCATTTGATCTGTCTTCAAATCAAATAACGACAATACCCTGACTTATAGAAAAAGCAGAGGATGTATAAGAGCTTGGGCCGATCATCCAATCTCCTCTCATTAAAAATAGAATAGGAGGAAGGTCAGTGTGAGGGTTAGAGTTAAAATAATGTCTCTTAAAACCAATAGTGTGAAATTAATGACTTTAAAGACAGTTTTCCACTGATAGAGCTGTATATTACTCATTAAAAGTCAGTGAAGAGAGGAAACAGTGCAAGTGGGATACAGGCTGACCCTCAAAGGAAAAAGCTGTTTTATGAAATGTCATCAATCTTTCCCATTCAGAAGTTTAATCATAGCCAGGCCAACTACAGGAGTGTAGCTCCCTCTATCTACCAAAACCAAAAGAAAAATAGCAGGTCTCTGTGGGACGCTCAGACGGATCTATGTTTTCATTTTGCATATTTTATATATATAATAACGATGATATAAGTAATAAAGATGGTATACAATATTATATAAACATATAAAATAATTGTACGCCTGTAGTGCTGCTCACAAATCTGTTAACGATGCATATTGTGTATCTACTTAGATATTTATTGATGTGTTTTTTACCATTTTTACATATAGTTTCAATCATAGCCTCTGTTGTTAATTAAAAAGTGTCTTTTTATTTTCCTATCTACAGTTTATATCTGTTTATCAGATGTGAGCTGCTGCATACAATTTGTGAGCTGCTGCATACAATTTCTCTAAATTAAATTGAATAAAGTATGTATTGGATAATAGATCTGATTTAAATTGAATCACCACCATTCATATCAATTTTTTATTATTTATTTTATTTATCCTTTATTTTACAAAGTAGGACCCATCGATATAAAAAATGCCTTCTGCCAGGGAGTCCTGGTCAAGAAAGGCAGCAAATAAAATAAAAAAAAGTTTCATGTATGAATACAAGCAGGGACAGATCACACAAAAAACTACTGAAACACAGCAATTGAACTAAAGCACAGACACAGCAACAAAAATGCATTATGGATGGGGTTTTTTAAGTTCAATTTTTTGCTGTTGATCTTCTCTGTGCATATTTGATTTGTGAAAGTGCAGTATAACATAAAAAAGATCCACAAGAAAGAAGGGGTATGATAAGATGCTAAATGTAGGTCATCTGCCTTCATTGTTGTAAGGTCTGAGAACAGATTGATAAAATTAAATTTGTCTACAAGTCAGTTGGAAGTTGAAGTAGTAGTCATCAAAGAAGAAGAGAAGTAATGTTCCTGAATCATTGTCTTCACATAGTGAAGAGGAGTACTTCCTCTCTTTTTTCCAAAACAGTCTATTTGAAGCATTTGTCACAGTTGATAAACTGTAAACAGCCAAAGAAACAAGCAGCACATTCGAAAGATGCAGGCTGCTGCTGTAGACACCAAAGTAACTGAACAGCAAACAAAGGGCTTTTTACTCATTTGCTACTTGTTTGTGTTTGAATTAAATGAACAACATTCACAACTGTTTATGCTTTTCATAAAATACCACTTTATTATTACAGTTTTCTGAAAGATCCTGTTTTCTGAAGCAAAGAATGGAGTTTTTACACAAACCACCCATAGATTGGTACTTTCATTGTTGTCAACAAGGACTGATTTAATACTAGGTGGCATCATTTAAACAAGAGATTTCTGTGATGTCGAAACTTAAGGTTGAGCTTGACTGATCCAGGAAACTAAATGTGATTGCATGGTTGCGCTCAAGAATATAAACAATTCATTGCTTTTTACCTTTAATCAAATAGTGATAGTTATTTAGCAAGGTCTGTTTTTCAAAATCAAACCATGAGACAGCTCAATTCACACTTCAACATACTGTGCACAGTCAGATCAGATCAGACAAGTACTTGACAATATAAACAAAAGTGACAAAAGAGAGAGAGACATAATATAAAATAAGGATGCAAATTAATACAATTAAAGAACCAAATTGTTAAAAAAAAGACTAATGAATAATTATAATTATAATTAAAAAACTGCATCTATTGGTTTTATACGTTTTTTATTCAGGTATGGAAAATGAGGCACCTGTAATATGTTCTCTGTCTCATCTCCCTTCAGGAACTCTGTTGTAATCTAACTGCCTCAATCCATGGGAAATTATGCTTTTGACATTTATAGCTGCCGCACATCCATCCCTGACGCACTTGTTGTTTGCTCTTTGTTTTATTGAGCATGATGAGTCAGTCTTTCCCTTCTACTGTCCAGCACAGTAAATCTGTTACCAAGGCGATATATCCTCCAGACAGCATCCACAGCACAATTGATCAAATGGTCAGTATGGTCCCACGGTGGCACAAAGGACAGCAGAGTCCTTATCTTGGTGAATGAGCATCAAGATTTTTTTGTAATCATCTTCAGCCAGAGAACAGTCCATCATTACAGTTCATTCTAAACCTTCAATCATTTTCATTGAAGTTTTTAATACAAAGTCATAGAAAAATATTGATCCCCAACTGAGAAATTCTGTAATAGCGAGCAGGGAATGTATGTGCTGCAATTCTACAGTCAAATCATCTCTGACTATGCTGAGACACCAATAATATAAATTTGGTCTCTGCTTTGTATTATAACCTCATTGATTCTTTCAAAAGTGAAAATATTCTGAGAATCTCCCTACAAATATCTGAGATGTGGTTGTCACAGAGTTACTTTAATGTGTTCACACTTTTTATGAGATCACACAAACACCAAAGAAACATGTTTTCTCAATTCAATTTTTGAAATTTCTTAAATTAAATTACAGCTAACAATTAATATATCAGAGACCCCAAAACCTGGGTGAACAACACCAGCACAGTCTTCATGGCTAGATACAATTAGCACTGTGGTTCCCATCTTGCAGGGTCAGGGTTCTGCAGGGTTTTCAAGGGGTCACATGATAAATTAGTGTCATGGAATGGATACAGAAGGAAACACAGGCTTACAGAAATCATTTTTTAACTTGTCTCAGACTTTAATAATTTAATTTTCTTCAAGCCTCCAAATATTTTTCAGATAAAACTGATGAATTTGGAGGAGGAAACCAGTCAACATTTCTTTTAGCAATGACTGCAATATTTTCTTATCTAAATAAAGTAGTTGCAAGAGGCTAAACTCAACCTTAACCATGGAGCTGGCAGAATAGAAAACAGAAACATTAATCTCAATGCTCATTTTTTATAAGTTTTTAAAGCACGACAAAACTGACAGAAAAATGCTGAATAGAATTTTTTGGACGGTAGTGATAATTAGGTTTAAGGACATTGGGTGATAGGAGTCACATGTAATGTAAGTAATTGTAGCTCTCTTTTGGACTAACTCCTGATCGAAATATCCAAAGACAATGGTGAATGGGAACCAGGCAATACATTTACTACCAAAAAAATAATGAGATGAGATGTTTTTTGGGAAGATGTTTTTTCATAGAAAAAATATAGAAATGTGTGATAAATGCTGTGGGTTCGTCACTGCAAGCATCACATTTCACATAGTCAAGTGACTTCTTTGACAATATAAGGATATTGATTAGTCTTACTTTAAAGAGTAAAAAGACAAAAGTTTGGAACAATTGGGCCAGAGCTAACCCCAGGCATCGTTGTTTAGTAGTTTTTATTAAAAAAAATGAGAATGGAGAAAGACAACCCAGTTACACTGCCCAGCAAAAGCCTTACATTTATTTATTTATTTAAATTTTTGGGCTGAAGAAAACAGGTCTAAAAAGATAAGAGGGATTCTGGCCTTTCTTTGGATATCATATAGCTTTAATGAGTATACCACACACGTGCACTATTTAAACAGGCTGTTTTAAGTCCTAATTAATAGTGTCGGGTCAGACTGAACAGTAATGAGGCAGACTGCTTAGGGATGCTGCCTTCGATCGCACATTCATCAGCACATTCCTCTCAGCTTCATACACACTTTCTACATTATCCCTATCTCTCACTGCCTCTCTCATTTTCCTTCCCCTGTAATTACACAGCAAATTCTGCCCACAGGCAGCTCATTGTGAATGTTTGCAGATCTCACATACATGTATGCTAACCACACGTTTATACACTTTCCCTCATCCTGTCAATGTACATCAGGAAGAGGCCATTTCCTCAGCACTTGCTTAGTAATGGTGCAGAGTGACACGAGGGGAGGCAGAAGTGGAGACGTTCAAACAGACAGAGAGAGACAGAGGTAGTCATTAGTGGAACTTCTTGGGAATAATTGTGTCTCCACAAAGCAGAGGGTGTTGGTGTTTGAGTTTCCTTTTCACTCTAATCTCTCTGGGCAGTTTGAGTGAGCACTGGCTGATAAGTGGTATCCATCCTTTACTGCAGAGATTAAATGTTTCAGGTCTTGTTTTTTTGTTGTTGTGCTTTTCATAGTGTACCCTGCACAAACAGAGCAACTGCTTAAAAGAAAAGAGACAAAAGCAGTTGCATAATGTGGCAGAAGGGGCAGAGTGATGGAAACCCATCATTGCACAGTTGTCAATAAGAAGTGTGGACACAGTTTGAACAGTGGCAGGATTGAAAATGAAAAGCAGGAACAGACGGTAGGATTAAGATAGACACTTACAAAACCGATTTACCCACAAAAACATAATTTACGCAGACATTATAGCAGAAAAGTAAGAGCAAGAGACAAAGTGGCCAATAGCAATAACTGATTAATCTTTCACAGTATTTACATGTAAACCAATTAATGTTGAGAACTAAGTCATCATGCCAGTAACCACAGAGATAGGAGTTCAGAAAATGTGTGCTTAATAGTAGTTCCACATTTGAAAATGTGGAAAGGAATTACAAACCTTAATGTTTTCATACCAAACCTGATAATTTTACACTCACAAAAGTGTCTACCACAAATTCTGTTTGAATAATATTTGCTAGAACCTGCAGTCCTCTTTTTGACCCATTTTTAGGGTTTGAGGCTGTAAAAAAATGGGTATGGGGTTAAGTGCTTCAGAAAAGGCAGAGAAGTCAGGAAGAAGAAACCATTGCTGTTTCTCATTCATAGTTTCTTCTCCAACTAAGCAACCAACTGCAGAGTAGACAATCTGCTTCTTGTTTACACTGGCATCATATGCATGTCCAATGTACTTGGATGGTCATGTGATATGCGTTTTCAGTTGTGTTAGTACAGATGGAGATTGATTTTGTTTTAAAATGTATAAGTGGAGATGTACTGTAGTCTCAGTTCACCATCAACACTTGTTGATAAGTTCAACTCTGTCTATTAGAAACAAAAAAAAGTTAAACTACAACAGCAAATATGATTTCTGGATTGTGATCGGATTACATTTTGTAAAGTAATGAGGAATTCTTCATATTCATATTGACATACACTGGACATACTGTTAGTTTCATATTGTAAAGGCCACAATATGACTCAACCTTGTGACCATCAGCATACAAAGACGACATGTATGGAAATACATTTTCAAATTCCTTTAAATGTGCTATATTTAGCAGATCAGGAACACCTGAAGAGAGGGACAACAACATAGAGGGCAGATTGTAACACATAGATGTCATTTTTAGGACACTGGCCAGCAAACCGGTTTACCAGTCCTAAAAACAACCACTACAGCTCTTCAGTTCAATGGAAATATATCTGAAAGCCAAATGCAAAACAAGTGTTCCCCCATAATATTTATCTTTTAAGTAAAATGAATGAATTGCATAATAACAGTGAACAATTTGTCAGTGTCGCAATACTAAAACGGAAACCATTTGTCGCTTTTCAAAAGGCCTGACAGTAAATAACATGTTTCTGCATAAATCTTATACAAAGCACATATCAATTAAGACTGACAGCCCACTGTGGAGAAACACCTGCAGAACAAATTAATTGCACACACCAAGCTGTTAACAGGAAGAAGGTGCCATTCACGCTTACACACTGATCTGACAAATGTACTACATGAAATTCCAAGTTGATACATCACTGGCCCATAAACCTGTCACATCTACCAGTTACACAGCTACTCAGGTCCAACACATAATAAGCCATCAAATCAATATTCTTCTGCTCAATTACCCTGTATGTGTGACAGAGTCCAAGACATATAGGGACGAAATAATAATAAATAATAATAAAAGTCATGATGGGTGGGGCGACAACTGACTGGGTTGGTGAACGAACGATGTCGACCCAAGCTTCCGTCAGTCCACATGCTGATGTGTCATTGGGCAGGACACTAAACCTAAATTGCCTCTGACGGCTCTTCCGGCGATGTATGAATGTGCAGAAAAAAAGTGCAGTAAATAGCAATGCTATATGAATACGTGTGAATGGGTAAATGGGACTTTCCTGGCCTGACACTCTTTTTGAGACTGAACACTTGTCTTTGTTAGCTTTATTTATGAAAAGGTGTAAACGATTAAATTATTTGACCAGGGACATTATGTGCTAATTTATTCACAATGAGGAGAAAGTCAACAGCTGTCTGTTTACCTGTGCAAAGCCAAGATAGCAGCAAGGAAAACCTGCCAGTGACAGGAGAGCGATTATTTGGGCGTTGCCACACAGTGACTCTCAATTATTGAGCCTATTTCTCCTTCTTATGACTTTTACTGTTCCAAATTTAGCACAGAAACACTTCCCGAGGCTGTAAGTCATTGCTAATGACAGTACTGCTATATTTGCATTAAATGAGACTCAATCCAGGTCCAGGGGGCTATCATAAAGTTGTAATCTTTAATCATGACTGTTCAAAATCAAAATTGTTCAAAGGGTGAAAGAAATATAATTATATCTTCATTAGTCATTTTAACTGATGTATTATCTGCAGTGATCCCAGCCAGTGTTTACCAGAAGCTGCGACAGGTGTGACAGTTGGTATTGATTCATCGGTAAAGCTGACTGTACAGCCAATAGCCAATGGCGGAGCGTAGAAACACCTCCAGACTGACTGCTGGGAAGCAGGTGGGCCTCAGCTGCCCTCATACATCACAGCATTAACAGCCTCCTATGCAGACAGTGGGGGTAAAAGATAGTTGGGGAGAAAGCTGGAGAAACTATCTATAGAAATTAGACAAAAATTGAGAAAGAGAAAAACAGAAAGAGAGGGAACAGTGTGGCTAGAAAAACAGATCAAACTGGTAAAAGGAAAAAAAAGAAAAGAAAAGAAGGTGATGTTAGAAGAAAATGCCTGCTGTAAGTAAAACAAAGGAGTCAGCTGCTGGTGTCGTGCATGAACAGCTGGTGCCAAAGACAGAGTCGAGGACAAAGTGGGTTCTGTTTGGACTGGAGCAGGGCCAAAGCTGTGCCGGGTTAGCAGGCAGGGTGTGCTGCCAACACCAGAAGAGGCCTACGGGAGGATCATTATATAACCAAGAAGGGAAACCTCACAAGACACAACTGAGATGCTTTTGAATCCCTAATGATATGACTTGGTTTAAAACCATGTCAAAGGGGACGGCAGGGAGACATTAAAAAGAAAGAAAGGCATCTATAAAAAGACAAGGAAGAAGGGGCAGAGGACAGTGGAGAATTTGATCTGTTGTTTATCCATAAACCACTGCTGCAGAGACCACGGTGCTTGCATTTCTTCACTTTTCTCCCGCTTCAAAACAAACCACACAACAATTCATATGAATATATAATTACACTATATGGAAAGTCTGCCTCTTACGGTACAGTCAGGTACCAGGGCTCAGCTCCAACTTCACGAAATAATGAAATTAAAGCCCTCTGATCAAAGAAAAACAGCAACACCAACAACAATTATTATGGCTTTTTATAATTCAAGAAATGCTTTGACTAACTTTGCTCCATTTTCAAGCTTACAATTACAACATATCATTGGCACTATTTAACAAGTAGTATTAACCCAGCACACAGCACAAAACAGATTTGCGTCTATGATATGCTCTTTCCTTTTTTATCAGATCTTTGACAGCGTTCCAGCCATCATCATACATGGCCCAGTTTGGAAATAGCACATCACTGTACTCTGACTAATATCTTCCCAGGGTTTCCCATACATTAACGAGACGGGGACGGCCCGCCATAGTCTAATTTGTTGCGCCATAGACTCATAAACCGAGAATATTTTTTTACACTTATCAAAGCAAAATAAAAGATCTCTTAAATTGCGTTCACACGAACGCGACGCAATTATAGATTACACACAAAGTCAATGCAAAGAAGCAGTTAGACGCATATGTGTATGTTTTTGCACCGTTACATCAGCAGAGCAGCTGTCTCCCTCTCACTCAGTCTGTCACCCGGCTGCGCACTGCTACTCATGTTGTATTTGCGCTCACTTTGCGGGAGGCGGTGAGCGCCGTGTTGTTATTAACATTACTAGTGTGGAGTGTGGTTGCAGTTTTCTTTTTGAAACTGCAAAACAGTGCTCCAGCCTGCGTTTTGCGACCATTTTTTGAGACAGTGCGAGTATTTTTTACACCTACTCACACTCTTTTTTTGTAGCGAGTCCAGTGTAGGTCGATGTGTGTGAGAGAGGGAAGAGCCCGGGAGTTATTAGTCAACTGCCGGGGTCAGGTCAACTACACTCGTCGGTGTGTCCTCACGTCTACGCTGGACTTAAAGTTCTCAGTCGTTACGATTTCTGTCGATTACATTCCAGAGAGGCCACGCATGAGATCAGTGAACTCCACCACCTCCTGCCTTGATTGCGCGCCTGCGGGACCTCTTACACCCCTGGTCGGCCTCCGGGCTGGCCCTGGTGCAGTGTTACCGGAACGGCACGCTATTTTATCCATTTCGCGGTCCAGTCCAGAACGGACGTCTCGGTTTTGCCCATCTCCTCACCTGACGTTCAAGCGTCGCACCTCGCTGGCCTGTTCCGAGGGCTTGACGGACCTGCGCTCGTGGAGGCATTACAGAACAGCAGCAATATGTGGGGTGGTGCTTAAATATCATAATTTGCCTTATTAAGCAGTCATTGCTGCTTAATAAGATTCTGATTGTAGTTACCAAGTTCAATATTTATGTTCATTTTAATTAATTGTTCATTTTAGTTAATTGTTCTGCGCTGTTATTATTTTTATGCAAAGAATGACATTTTCAAAAGAAACTACTTTTCCCCCATTTTTGTAATTGTATGTTGGTGGGGGTCAGTGTCCATACAACACATTTATAGGTTGTAGAGCTACAGCACAACATTGTTTACAAGAGCATAAAGTCCTTCATAGATTTAGCCTCCTAAATTGCTATCAAAGTTCACCAGATTGATGGATTTAACTTTTTAAATGTACAAAATGTTTTCCCCCGGACCACCCTTGAGGGTCCAAGGTCCATCCGCCATAGTCTATCAAAATCCTGTTCAGCCCCGACGCTTATGGAATCAACAATTTGATTGTCGATCTTGTCATGGCCAGAGTATGAGACCATGGACAGACACATGTAAAAGGCGTCAAATCCTGGTTGTTTTACATTTCTTCAGTCATTAGTGCTTCAGTAGTCATTTTGCAATTGTAATAATTTTGCGTGCCTTCGTGGAGTTTTTGCATCTCTGTAGCTGCATGCTTTTTGCCTCCTTGTGGTTGTCTAGCTCTTTGTAGTCATTTGATTGTCTTTACAGCTAGAATTGTTAACAGTCCGTCAGCTCCCTGACCCCCTCTGTCTTGTTCAGTAATCTATCCACTGATCCTGTCATGTTTAATAAGAAACTGAAGCGCAGCATGCTTTCATTTTCTGAACTCTTGGATGAATCTTTACACCAAGTTTCTTTTTGGTTGCTGTATTTTCCCCCACCTGTTCTGATTCCTTGGTGTGTTTGGACCAGTTCTGTTAAATTGATCTAAAGCTGTGTCCCCGGACAGCTGCACGAGGCAGCTGCTGGTCTGTAGAAAGAGTGCAATCGCCAACCAGTCTGTGGATTCATGCTGCACTTCGTGCTGACACATAATGAGATGGCAGTGGGGCACTCACCAGGACTTGTTCCTGATTGTTCGTTTGGGGGTTCAAATCCTGCTTAATCCTTATCTATTTTTCATCTTGTGTGCATGTTGCTCCTCAGTATAAGTGATTATCTTTGATAAGCTCACACAAGGTCACCGGTGGTGTCATGCTGACATTGAGGCAATAAAGTTAATGCCAAGTGAATATTGGTAGTTTGTCAAGTGCCTAGCCTGCAGCAAGTTGTTTTAGACCTCACCAACCGAACACCCACTGACACGTTAACAGCCTTCACAAGTACTGCATAAAAAGTAGAACAAACAAGCTCTGACTGCTAAATACTGACTTACATGGTGTGCTTATCATCACACTCATTGTTGATTATGCTCCCTTTTATCTGTTCTGCGAGTGACGAGCTGCTGGAGCATGCAGCAAGGAGCTAACATGATTAGCGCTGCAAAAAGGGGAGGCTTGTTGCCGAGGATAAATATTCCAGAGAATAGACAGGGAAATACTGAAGAAATTCAAACTGAATCAACGCAGTCATCAGTCCGATGCTGACTGGTAATGGATGGCTTGGCAACGCTAGCAGTATAAAAAAAGTGTCTGATTTTAATCATAGGAACAATTCAAAATGATAATTTGTAGAATAATAAAATATTGGTATTTATTTTTTACAGAAAGGCTGCTACTCCTTTTTATCTGTTTATGTTTAACTGTAGACAAAGGGGGTGCAGTTAAACTGATGTGTTTCTTCTCTGTCTGGTGGCAGTAAAGTAGACATAAGTCTCGCCTTCTACACTGCATGAACAATTATAAAGCAAGTTGTATTTTTGAGGATTCATTTTATTATTTAACAACTACAGTGCTCTCGCTCAATCCAAATGTTAATAAAGCTCAAACCTGAATATTTAAGAAAGTAAAAGTGAAGTTTTGTCTTTCTTAAGAGAATATCTCAGTGTGCAGAATTATTAGGCAAATATTGGTGCGCAGAATTATTAGGCAACTAAATGAAAAATGAATATTTTCCCATCTCACTTGTTGATTTTCATCTGTTAAAGTGAAAATAATGAACAAACAACTCTAAATATACAAATAAACATTTCTGCTTAAAAACATGGATCTGAACATGCATAAAAATCATGGTCTTGAAAGATGCAGGCTTTTTTCTGTACCACTGCCTGAAGAAAGTTTCCTCTAAAAACTGGCAGTAGTTCTGGGAGTTGATTTTTAGTCCATCTTCAACCTGAAAAGGTCCAACTAGCTCATCTTTAATGATACCAGCCCATACCAGAACCCCAACTCCACCTTGCTGGCGTCTGAATCGAAGTGGAGCTTTGTGCCCATTACTGATCCAGCCACGGGCCCATCCATCTGGTCCATCAAGAGTCACTCTCATTTCATCAGTCCATAAAACCTTTGAAAAATCTGTCTTCAGGTATTTCTTGGCCCAGTCTTGACGTTTCAACTTATGTGTCTTGTTCAATGGTGGTCATTTTTCAGCCTTCCTTACCTTGGCCATGTCTCTGAGCACTGAACACCTTGTACTTCTGGGTACTCCAGGTACGTTACAGTTCTGGAATATGCCGGCACTGGAGGACAATGGGTTCCTAGTAGCTTCACGCTTGACTCTTTGTAAATCTTTGGGAGTTAATTTGCGTCTTTTTTTCTCTACACGTTTCTTTCAACCCTGTTGACTTTTTGCAACAAAACGTTTGATAGTTCTGTGATCACGCCCCAATATCTTTGCAATGTCAAGCGTGCTGCATTTTTTTTTTTACAATTGTTGACTTTTCAGTCAGTCAAATCTCTTTTTCGGCCCATTTTGCCTAGGGAAAAGAAGCTGCCTAATAATTATGCACACCTTGATATAGGGTGTTGATCTCCTTAGGGCACACCCTCCCTCATTACACAAATACACATCACCTGATATGCTCAAATCCATTAAGCACTCAAGTTTATATAGGTTGGAGTTGGAAAATATGCATAAAAATTAAGATATGGTCAAAATACTCACTTGCCTAATAATTGTGCACGTGTGTAGTATCCAGTGTCTTGGTGTCCAGATAATACGGACAATTTAGATCAAGTCAGGCTTGAAACTATTGCTGTTAATGGACACATCATCAATATAAAAACTCTGTCTAAATTTTAATAGCACTCTGTTAGTCATCCTATTTTTTTATGAGGAAGTAGTAAAAGTCAAAGACATAAAACACTCTAATAGACACCTACTCTCCCGAAACAGACTCATTTAGATTTTTTTTTAATGTCAGAATGAGAAATGTGGCATTTTCTTAAAATTCATAAAAACCATTGCATATGCAAAAGTATATGAGACCAGGAGGGTGTGCATAGCTTATTGCAAAATCATTATGTCCTATTTCTGATTATGTATTAGTAAACAGATCAAATTAAAACAAATTTCAAACCAAATTTGAGGATGCAGAGAGGTGCTGTGCATGCTGATATTATGTGGACTGGTTTTAAGGTGGAATCTTTCATATAAGTTTGAATCGGTTCAAAGCATCAAGCTGCCCTCAAGAATTTTATGTGATCTTCTTTACATATGGTGACAGGATTTGGCCTGAAAATGCTGTGCACCAATATGGCTCTGCTCATTTCAGTTTTACTTTTCGTGTCCTTTTAAAACTCATTACAGCTGTTGTATGCTCATGGTGTCTCAATCTCAATCTGGACATGATCTTCTCATCATCTGGTTTCAAAGATATTAAGACCTTGAAAACAAATGTTTACCAAGTACTTGAATTTAATAAAACATTTGATCATAATACTCACATTCATATTTAACGTGTGTACATGTGTACTTACGATGAGCTCACAGGTTTGACAGGCTTGTGGTTCAAACCCGTAAGTCCCATTGTGTTAAAAAATTAAAAAAATTAAGGTGAAATGTTCGGCACAAACAGAACACTGCCTGGAAGCTGTCCAACTCATAAATTAGATTCTTCTTCAACATGTCCAGCAGATCAACAAGGAAAAGGCTTCTCCTCTCTGTCAATGTACTCACTCAGTTGTACTACAATCCATTCTTTGTTTTCTTTCACTCTGATAGCTTCTTTATGATTTCTTCCCGTTTAAAGGGCATGCAGTACTTGACTGGCTGTAAATCGGTTTGGAGACTAATCTGCCACTACCTACCAGCTGTTCTCTTGGCACTTGCCAGAGCTAACATTCCCGTTGCCATGGAGATAACCAGCCACTGCACTTACACATACGGCCTGGAGCTGCGCCGAGCAGGCCGTGTGTAGTGAGCGTGTGCAGTGTGCTTTGCTAATGTGCATGCGTATTATTAGAAGACAAACCGTGTGGTGTGTCAACTGCCAAAGAAAGAAAATGTTCATGATTAACTGCCATTTCCAGCTGTTTGTCAGTCTGAGCAAGTTAAGTGGTTACACACTACTTTTTCCTTTATAGTAGGTGGTCAGTTGGACCAAAATTAGTTGAATATTGATTTTTGTGTAACTGCCTAATTGTTGAAGAAAAAAGTTGTTGCAGACCTTTATCGTGCCTGCAGGCACAGGAGTGATGGAGCCAAACACATTGAAAACAAGTGCCCCTTATCACCTTTACTCACATAAACATCACCTGTGTCATTTTTGTTTTGTCAAGTACAGGGGGGTACACTTGAAGAACATAAAGATACATAGAAAATTGGGAAGATCACATATTTCCGTGATGCCAAGTGTTAGATGAAGAGATTAAGTATATACAGTAAAAATGAAGCTGAAAATTATTCCTTTAAAATGTGCTTTTTAAATACCATGAGCGGCTAAATCTGTTGTCTGTTGTTTTTGTTCATCATGTCCTGGCTCCGGGCCTGCTGGTGAAGGGTCATGTAGGGTTTCATTTAATGCCATCATTGTAGAGATTAACCTTCAGGTGAATGTGAATTGATTTTTGAATAAAGGATGGTGGTCTATCTGGTGTACATCACAACTGCACAGTTAACACTGTTTGTTCTGATCATATGTTGGAAACTTAAATTCATTCTGTTTTTGCTGCATTTACTGTGCAGCCATTAGCCACTGAGGTGACATGTTTCTAAGCTGATTTCAAGTGAAAGATTGAGCTTGTGAGTATTTTAAGATGAAATGCGTGTATTGTCCGAGGCCTTGAGCGTGCAGCTGTAGCCAAAATTGCATCACATATTGAGCTTTTGATGTATTAGAAATCTGAGTAAGTTATCAATGTGAAGAATCAGAACATTTAACTTTAGCTGCTATGAGTTACACGGGTTGTCAGATTGTGACAAAAAAGACAAAACCATAAAAAAGCTATTGTTGTCCATCACAACCCCGATGGCAGATGTAACTTGTGCACCACTCTTTTTGATTTGCCTTTGTTTTCTTGGTATGCATGAGGCCTTTCACTGAACACATCTTGTGAAATGTATGGGGAGGAAACTGCTGTGGTTTGGTTGCCAAGGGAACCAGGTGAGAGCATGTGCTGTGCGTGTGCTCTGGCGATGACATCATCCATTCCATGACGTCGACATGGCACCAGTGAAAGAGGTGAGGGGGCGATCACAGACACCTCAGAGATCATTTGATCCTCTTAAAGAGGGGAAAATATACAAAGGGGAAAACCTTGCTGTTCCCAATATTATCTACTTTTTCCCACTGTCTGACAATACAGTATAATTCTGTATCTTTAGAATATAGCCTGTGCTGTATACTTTTGTTGCAAGAATCAGGCACCGATTCAGTTCAATTCATTTCCAGATACATGAACAAAGCACTGATAGACAATAACACCTACACACAAAATAATTAATCTAAAAAGACAAACATTGGAAATAGTTCACATAAACAAGAATGAGTTCAAACATAGAAATATTTATAACAGCAGCCAGTTCATAGCTGAGCAAAAAAACTCAAGACCACCAGGACAATTATTATGTTATCTGAAAAAGAACAGAAGTTATGTTATAATTATTTAATAGTTTATTGTTTATTATATTCCATTTCTTTTACTACTACTTTCACATAGTAATAATTGTATATGCCTTCTTAAACTTCCGATACGCCCAATTAAAACGTCTCTGTATACAGGCCTGAAGCCCCTGCCCTAGAATAGATTATTTACCTAGATGTGATTAAGTAAAAGAAAAACCCCACTTTCTTTTTGCTCTGGTTATTGTCTGGAACAATTACTGTACAAGAATGTACGTGTGGCTTGTACTGTACCTGAATTAATGATTTGATTATTCATTGATTTGCTTAAATCAGCTGTCTTGTCATTACATTCATTATCTGTTAAGTTAAGCCCCTTTCACAATGGCCAAAAAAACTGTTTAAACCCGCTAACATTGGGCGTTTTCTGCAGTGTGAAAACGTTTAATCGGCATTCAGCCCCTGGTGAAATGACTGCAATAGACTCGGGTAATAATCAGCTTCACCTCCGATTGGCATTCGATTTGAATCTCACACCCAGGTGAACGCGCTAATTTGTGCGATGACTGAGGCAATGAAGGCTTGTTTCCTCCGTCGGTAACTGCTGTTACCTAACCAGCTCGCAGGCTCCGAACTGTAGTAAAGAGACCTATGGTATGTAGCTAGCTTGCTTAGCCTAGCTTTGACTTGTTGGTAGTAACAACAAACAGAATCCAGATCAACGATGAGGTATAGAATGCAGCACTTTATTTCAACCCTTCGGCGGACATACGGTACATGGCCGCATCTCACTTCTCAAAGTGGCCATAAACTGTTGATAACATGGATGGATGTGTGGAGCCCAATCTCACTGTGGCTGCAGCTACATACACACAACAACAGCCTGCAGTGCCAACCTTCTTCTTCTCTCATACACACAGACTTCAATACCCATAAAGCCACCTGCTTACAGGTCCAGGCGATCATCATAGCCTGCTCTGCTTGCAGTGTGAAAGTGGCAAATTGCGGATTTTTAGCTTGTCGATCCACGTTTAAAAAACCCGGGTCTACATGGTAATTTTGGTGTGGAAGTGGAATTAGTGTGAGCTCTATTTAATAAATCAATCTTTTATAATGTTATGAAATATAAGAAAAATACAAAAGTTGGAGGATTCATGCAGGACTACTTTAAGCCCTGAAACCCACTCTGCTGCAAACAGAACATAGCACTTATCTGGGCGTAAACACAGACTTCAAGTTTCCTGGTCTCTGGGTGTGAGTACATCTAGATTGAAACCACCTTGTCAAGAAGCTGGAAATTCTATTATTGACTGCTATTCAGGTTCAGCTCTAACTCTCAGCAGGAATTGCAAAAGATAAACCTCTCAATCTGCTTTTCACATGGCTGACCAAATAACTATGTTTCCAGTGATGAGGCAATGAATTGTTGGTCAATAAATCTACAGGAGACTTTGGTGCTTTAATCTCATTACATTACCACTTTGATGAGAAAATGAGCCCTATCAGGGCTGAGAATATTCTGCTATGACATTCAGGCATAGCAGAATAGCATTCAAAAAGCCAGCTGAGAAACTTCAATCAATTCCAGCGCTTTGGATCCATGAAAAGCGCTTTACAAATCAAATATATTATTATTATTATTAATTCAAGCACACACAATTTTAAACATAACCCATATTTAATTTGGATCTGAAAATGAGCAAAGTCCTCCAAGTGTCCAAGAGGGTAATTGAATGAATCTTTGATTGAATGAGTGAGGCATGAGTTTCATCATAGTTCTCTAAATTAATCTTTGCTCCCTGATTTGCATTCTTTCAAATGCACATTGTCATCATGAAGACAAGTAGAAAATGCATGGAAATTATTGCAATTCAATGCCAGTCCTTCTCTTTAGTCTCTATTAATCCCCAGCTCCTGGCTTTGGGCCATGGCGGGAATGTACACAGGAGAACGGGCATGTGTACTCTCTCAGCTACAGTGCCTCCTAATCTTATTCTCAGTCACAGACTAGCTTTGACCCGTCAGCCCTGCTTGTGGGGTCCAGACAATCTTTTTCTTTGGTTCTCTCCTGCCCCCTAAAGCACAGAAAGTAGAATCAGTCTGTAATGGTCAGTCCCGATGATCACTGGCTGATTCCCTCTAGGATTTTTGAGTAAAGCATGTAGAAAATGTAACAAACAGCTTCAAATGAATACCTAATGCATTGACAATGTTATGTAATGAACCTTTGGTTATATATATGGTGTTGACTGTAATCTTCCTCATTGTTGTGTGAATGTAATCAGAAGATAGAGGAGGGAGAAATACAAATATTCCCATGTTCTTGGTTTGTTGGCGTGCTTCTTAGAAACCTTCTCGAATCACATGCATTCCTCTCCCAATAGGAGCTGTCACTTTGTGTGGACATTGTCCCTTCAGTGTGTGTGGCTATATGGAGCGTCTGATGTCCACTCTGGGCCACTTGTCTATGAAGTGAATGGGAAGACAAAGAGACCCCCAGTGGCTCTCTCTCTCCATGACCCGCCTGGGGTCTGATTTGCCTTGGCAAGGGAGACAGAGGCCCAAAACAAAGCTGAAGGATTCTCGGGTGAAGGGGGGCAGAGGTCAGCCCCAATGCCCAACTAACAGGCCTGTCCTCTAGTTTTGGCTCCTAAATGGGGAAGGAACACAGAGGTGTAGATACAATGGGATAAAAGGGACCTCCAAAGCCATTAAATTCTGAGGAAGTGATGGCCGTGAATGATGACAGAGACTGAATAGAGACTCTTGAGGAGGGAGGTACGCTCTATTAATGACCATGGATGCTCCATTATGGCAGCCCTGAGAGGTGGTGATGAGGTGGTACATTTTTTCCCATTACGCCTCTCCAAACAAGAAGACAATTCTAGATTGATTCAGGAATCCTGCTCAGCCTACTAGAGATCCCCACTGTAAAGCCCAGCACAGGGGGACAATATGACACCACCACCAGGGCCCTGTTAGAGGTAGGATGAGTCAAATTACTGTTTGCGTAACATCAAGCCTTTCATAGCTCCCCTTAAGGACTGTTTAGTATGAGCAATTTTACTTTGTCTAACATTAATACAGGCTAAAGTCATCAGTGATGTTGATTAATTGATTATTCTCTGTAAACACTAATATTAAGAACTAACTGCAACTGCATGTACAGTACATGATAAGACAAATTAATATAGTTTCTCAAACAAAGTTATTCATCTATAAATTACACCTAATCCTAGTTGAAGCAGATGTATTTACATTATAAAACACCTGCCAACTTCATTATATGACCAACACATGTTCATTATTTTCCCTCTACATTAAGTGTACATGCTGTACATCAGTTCTCTCAAGGGTGTATGTATAATCTTTTCTATATGGACAGATTTATTATTTCTAAGATATAATTCCTAACCATTAAGTCTATCCCTTATGTTTTTAATAGGAGCAAATAAGTAGTGAATTTCTAAAATAAGGAACAAAATTCAAGTAATGACATTTTATGATTTTTTGCAACAGTCCTTTTCATGTCTAATTAATATTAGTTCAATGCAGGCTGACATTGGCCGAAAGGGTGGGGTACACCCTGGACAGGTCGGCATTCCATCACAGGGCCAACATACAGAGACAAACAGCCATTCACTCTAACATATGGTCAATTTAGAGTCTCCAATTAACCTAACTCCATCTGCATGTCTTTGGAATGTGGGAGGAACCTGAGTACACGGAGAGAACCCATGCAGACACGGGCAGAACATCTAAACGCCACACAGAAAGGCCCTAGGTGATTGGTTGGTCCAGACCAGGATTCAAACTAAGAACCTCCTTGCTGGGAGGCGATAATGCTAAACAGACAACATATTGATCCCAGTTGGATCTTTGTCAAATCATTTAAAAAATGGTTTCCACACACGTATACTGTATATATTTATAAACTCATTAAAAATAAGTGAGTTATAATTTCTGAGCTAATGAGTAACTTAATTCAGTTTTCAATGTATAGTACAATAATTATTAATAATTTCGAGATATTAAATATCCTGGTTTCCAACAACCTTCGCCGACTTGTGTTTTCTTGTTTTACATGTTAATGGCTCAGAAGATAGAGTCAGTTATCCACTAACCTGTTCTATCCCAGCTTCCCCTAGTCCACATTCCAATGTGCCCTTGCCCTCTGACGGCTCTTCTGTCAGTGTATGAATGTGACAGAAATAGTTGTAAATAGCAGCGCTGTGTGTAAACCTTTCACCATGGGAGCTCAAGACTGTCTGCAGATGGAGATCTCTGCTGCTGACTGGGTTAAACAGGCTGCAGTATGAATAACACAGGAGATTGCCTGGACTATTAACTAGCATTAAGCATGCTTGTGTTTATATGTTCATCAAAATTCCCACATGGGACAAGGATTTTGCATGGGCAAGGAGCTAATTAATAAGGGTCAGATTTCACCTCTGGGACAGGCAAGAATTGTAAACATGACGTAAAAGCTGTTGTAATTGATATAAACAATGAGGCCTGTTCTGGTGAAGTAAAAGTGGTAAAGATGTTCAAGCTAACAGAATTGCATTTACAATATATGTTGGGGCTTATATGCAAAGAACAAATGGTGACTCAAACCTATGGCTAAAATACAGACTTTACATTTACTTTAAAAATATTTTACATGGACAACTTTAATTAACAATTTCACAGACATGAAAGTGGTATTGATCTTCTTACTCAACTCTCCTCAAGAAAGAGTATGTCTTTTTCACGAAATGTGAAAATTATGAGTTATTCATTTTCAATTGTGAGTTATTTTATATGGTCTTCATGCTACATAAAATACAAACAGCAATCGCCATGGAAAAATATGTTTCTGAAAAATTGCTCTGTATCTGTTATAACCCATCTAAAATGCATACATCTTGTTTAAGGGTCTTTGTTTGTTAATTGAATTGGAAATTTGCTTTTATGTCCAGTGCACTACAGCATGCATAATTTAATTTTGCATCCGTAATAACCCAACCCCACCCCCGCACATTGCCCTGAAAAGGGTGAAGTAGACTTTCTTTTGTTTCAGCTGTAATTAAAGTGGACTGATGGACAATTAGTCTGGTCTAATTTCCAGGATGGCACTGGTCTTATTCTCACCTTTGAACCACAAGGCTTGACACCAGTCTGACCCACAGGGCTAAATCTATAGATTGCTGTGACAGGGTCAGCGGGGTGGAGAGGTCGTCCATACTTTCATAGGGCCTTCATTTCTCAAAGACTTGTTTGCAGTGATTTGACAGATTTGCCTTCATTGGTGCACTCATCCAATGACACGGGTGAGGTGTCATTGGATATGAAACACAAATTGCAGTCCACTGGTACATTTTTAATCTGCCATTTAAAAGGTGTGGGATTTCAAAAGAAACTACTTGGGTTATGGTATATTTTCTAAATATATCAGTCAAATTACATCAAGAACTGACAGAGGTTAAACCCGTCACCAAAGACTCTGGAGCGGTAAAGCTTTTCTTAATACAGCATTGAGTTTTTCCTCAGCTTTGCACATGAAAGCAGTGTGCAAAATAGTGTTTATTTCGACATGGTTTTGGTTTCACCATTGCTATTCTTCAGCAATTATCCAAAAGACTAGTGTAAAGATTCAAAATGCCACACAGTTTAGTCTAATGTCCAGTGACATCTTTTTGTCAACAATGAAAATACCCTCACTAATAAAGGCAGCCTTTTGTTTTCATGACCTATTTTATTTTCCCATAGTTTTGGTAGCCTCATTAAGGTCATGTCAACTCAACTCCTCTTTAATGTGTCAGTTGCGAAAAATTAAACCAGACACACGTTAAATTCTTAACTAATTAAATATGTCACTTGATTTAATATTTATATGAGATCATGTGCCTTTACCATGCACCATATACCTCGTCCGACGCAACTAGCAATACGCCAGAGTGCTTGCACTCCGACAGGACGAACACAAACAAGCCAACATTGCTGATTGCCTTTGAATATTAACAGTTTGCAAAGGTTAATTGTGCTTTAATTTTCACTGTGATATGTTTGAAAGAGATTGATCAATAAAGTTTTGAGAAAATATACATTTTATCTTTTAAGAATAAATCGCATTGTCACAATCATTTCATGAGAAGAGGTAAAAAATATTTCATTTCAACTTTATGGGCGACAGTGTATATAGTCTCCAATGAAATGTACTTACATTCTTATTAGATTATCTTTCATATTAAATCTTTGGTGCTATAAAAATGAAATTGAATTTAGTATCATCTACTCTTGGACATCAAACATGTACCAAATGGTGAATAAACTTAATTTACAGTTTTTAATGTTTTCTAATCTTGCTGACCACTTAAAGTACTTTACTGTACAAGTCACAATCACCAATTTACACACAACATCATACAGCTATATACCTACCACACAACCTTTGCACACTGCCAGCACAGCCATCAGGGGAAATTTAAGGTGCAGTGTCTTGATACTTCAGTATACAGATTGGAGGAAATGGGGATTGAAGCACCAACCATGTGATCAGTGAACAACCTGCTCTGCCTCCTGACCAACAGCTACCTACAGTAATAATGTAGGTATCTGATAATGATGGGTTGTCAAAACTCACAGTTAGCATTGCATTGCATTGGCCAGATGCCAAGGTGTTTATGTTGCGCTGTTTCTATTTTGGTATTAGTTGTTATAAGTTAAACAGACTCTTGACACACATTTTACTGAGAAGTCAAAACCTATAAAACTAATGAGACAACATGAGTCGTATCATGGAGGACCCCTTCTCAGAGTTAATTACTGCTTGCATCCTGTCAAAATGGATTCTATGGAAAGGATTGCAGCAACTGCACAAGAAGAAAACAGGCGATACAGGATGGGATGAATCCTTCACAAAGGTGGAATTTATTTACATAATGTTTGAGGTATTTGTTTTTTGAGTTATCTCTTATTCTGAGAAAATTTTGATATGCATGATCTTGGTCTACATCTGGACAACAGCAGCAAAAAACAACCACTCATCTGTTTCTGAAGAGGGTTAAGTGTACCAATACTGGAAAGACATTTCTACGAAATTAAAAAGGGTGAAGGATTCCACTATTGCCTGGATTTACGTGTAGTAAACACCTCTCAATAGGATGGATAATGCACTGTTATCAAAAACATCCACCTTTATAAATCAACATCTTAGCCATTATTTACTATCCTACATACCTACATGAGGCAGTAGCTTCAATCATTATGGGAAAAGACCAAGATAAACTCCTAGCTAACAAGCAGTAGCAATTAACTGCCTTGAATTTGGCTAAGCACACAGCCCTGTGGGGAGCCATTGCTGAGCCTGAGGGCTGAGGAGATGTGGGGGTCTGCACTCACCCTCTGGAAGCGATCTGAGAGGCAGTCTTTAATCCAGAGGCAGAGTGTGTGAGATAGTCCCAGGTTTACCAGTTTGCTCCTCCACAGTGAGGATGTGGCTATTGTGGGCTATTGGATGTGATGTGGCTGTCTCCAGTGGCTCCACCTCGAAGAAGAAGTGGTTCAGCGAAGCGACTTTAGCTGAGAGGTTGCTGGATTTGTAGCTGTTGATGTGCTGAACCCCCTGCCACACCTGCCTTGTGTTGTTGCTGTGCAAGTAGTTGTCAATCTTCCTCTTTGCAGCCTTGGACTTTCTGATGCCTCTTTTCAGATTGGTAAAGGGACTTAATATAGCGCTGCCAGAGCCAGACCTGAAAGCGGATTTCTGTCCCTGAGCAGGTGCTGGAGTTCTTTTTTCATCCAGGGCTTCTGGTTGGGATAAACCGGGTGTACTTGCATACAGTGACAGTGTCTGTGCAGTACTTAATTTAGCCCAGGACAGTTGTTGTATATTCCTCCAGGTCCTAATGCTCAAAAATGTGTTAACAGTCATAGATGTGGTAAGAGCATTTTTCCTGAGGGGGGTTTATGCAGGGATTAACAGCAGGGGCATATGGTCAGACTGGCCAGGTGTGGTAGTGGTTTTCCCCTGAGCCCCTGTTTGATGTTGGAGTAGACCTTGTGTATTTGCTCTGTTAGTAGCACACCTTATGGTTAAAGTCCGCCACTAATGGTGTTGTGTAAAAGTCCAAGAGCCGATTTAGCATTAGCATCTGGTGGAATATACACATCGGTTATCATGACCACAGTAAACTCCCAGGGAAGATATATGGGCATGCATTAAACACATACTTACTGAGAAAAATACTAGGAAGCAGTGTTTTGTGTGGCGGTCTCCTTAGCCACACCAGCACGCCGGCCATGCAGCCTCGCTTTTGCCTCCTGTCTCTGCATCGCCTCCATCTCCTGACTGCGGGGATGGAAAGCCACTTGAATGGCCAAAATCCCGTATTCATCCTTGATGATTTCGGAAATGAAACTGTTGTGCTCAATGCAACCAGGGACTCCTGGGACTCTGCCTTTTTTGACAGAGGTATGAATGTAGAGTCACCCTCTTTGTTAGAATTCCAAAGAAGACCTTCCCATGTGGTACTCTTTCATGCTTGCAGAATTCTCCTCTTTAGGGGAGAAGCATCCCTCTGTAAGCAACCCCTCTTCTGTGTCTCCCCTTCTTCACTGTCCTGCATTCATTGCCTCATTCCCAGACTGGCATCTCTCTCCTGATGTTGTAGGTCGCCAAATACAATGTTGGTATCACTGCTGCCTACGTCATGTGTCTGGTTGCCCTGTGCATTACATACTACTGTGGCGTAAACAGCTCATCTTGCACTGATTTATCTTTAACTCTTGCTAACAGTAACTACCTTAGCACAATAGCTAGCTATCTCAGCCATTAACTAGAATTTAATGGGATTTGGTCTGACTGAGTGACCCCAATTATAGTGAATAATTGAATCTATTACTGCAAATTGCTATGAGAAATAGAAGCTAAATTCAACAAGGTAACATAAAAAAAATAAAAAGAAAAGAAATATCTACATTTCTTCTAAGCTACCTACAACTTACCTGAAAAGCTAAGATGAGTAGCAGCACACTACCTCAGCTTTAAATTCTAGAAACATGCAGTTTGCTATTTTGCATAACTAAATGTGACAGTAGCAAAATCATGTGAAAACTCAGACTAAGTCTAACTTGCTTAGCAGAATAGTGGTACTGCCATCAGCTTTTGACTCTACTGTATTTAAGTATAGATACATTCATATATTGTGTAAATAATGTAGATAATGCTAGTACAAAGAAATATATATTTAATAATTTGTAAAATATTTTATTTGAATGGAAGAAATTATGCTGTGTTCTCCCAAAAAAAACTATTTATAGTTTTGTACGTGGCCCTTGCGTGTTTAGTTTAAACAGGAGGGCTTAGATCCTATTTGAGTTCTGGGAAGCAGCTAGTGTGTGCCACTGACAGCTGATTGCACTATTGTTAGGGATTTTCAAAAGTGCTGCGTCCACTGAGATCTGGAGATAGGAGCACCGCACATCCTTTGTGTGCAAAATTTCAATGCTTCCAAAAAGGGGGACAAAGAGCCCCCTGGTGATGTCATTCCCCTGTCAGCAAACAGGCCCTCGTGGCAGGAGAGGGGCCAGGACAGGACATAATGAGCCCATCACATCCCCACCATCAACCACTCTCCACCATAACCCCAGCTCATAACCTTGACTCCCCCTGACACCAAAATATCAAACCTTGGTGTGAAGTTAAAGATTTAAATCTGAGTTAGACACACAAACAGTAAATACAAATTATGACTTTTGATTTAATAGCATAAATCTGCCCATGGAAACGCAAATTCTGCAGATGTCATCTTTCTTATGGCACATGTCCCTCCAGCAAACTTTCAGTCGTATTCAATTACCATCAGTGCCATGAAAGTGCAGCTGCCCATTTGGATGTGTTCCTTGAACTCCTATATTTATCAAGGCTGTGTCTTGTCCACACACAACTGACTGTCCATCCACATATGACATGCTTTTTGCATGCAATTTGGATATTACTAAGACGATACAGGTTTTAATTTCCAAACATATTAAAACTTGTTAATCACAGTAATTTAGGTTGTTCAGGCATAGAAATGTATTAATGTTGTAGCAGATGTTAAAGAGTATGGTAGTTATGGATATTTTCTCATGTTCCATCTAACACACATGTACAACTCTGGTTATCCTTCTAACAACCTTTGACACTACTTAACCTAAACCTAACATATGACACAAATTGAGTTTTGGCCCCATGGCAATTTTGTGTCTTTTTTAACTTGAAATGTGAGTTGTGCGAGGAAATGTTGAGCTAGCTCCACATTCCAAGAAAACAGCTTCATAAATCTCAGTTGTGCATGTGTGTGTGTGTGTGTGTGTGTTTTTGTGTGTGTGAACACAGACAGATGTGTCCTAACTAAGCAAAGTACACTGCCTACTCCTGTTTCCAAGAAACTGTACGTCTATGTCTGCTGCCCATTTTTAGAGGGTGTATCTGGGGACACTCTGCTGGCTTATGTTACATTACATATACACACAAACACAAACACATACTCAGTTACAAATATAGCCGACATCTTACACCTATGGTAGCGTACATATCTAAGTGTTTATGGGTATTTATGGGCATGTGTCATGTATGTTCATCGGGAGTATCATCCCTTCGCTCTCACATTCACCCATCAACCCCACATATTATTTCCTCTCAAAACGTGTCAGCCCCTGTGGTGTTTGAGTCTGAGTCTTTCCTCACCACTGTAAATAATTTGTAAAACATCCGTAGGTCCCACTGAGCAGGAGTCAGTTATGCAGAAAAGGACAAGCAGCCACAGCCGGTGCTTTGGAAATTAACATTTGATGGATGAAAGACAAACATCCCTTGGAGCCACAGGGCTCAAGTTGTGAATGACTTTTCGGTATGCTCAACAGGCAGCCTATTCCTATGCAGATCACTAGAGCATGGAGACACTTTAAGTCGCTGATGGAGTAGTGTGATCTGCAGGTTGTTGCACTAATAAGCATTCAGACTGTTCAATGAACCATCAAATCCATCATGCATTATTTTAAAGTCACACCAGTATTTAACATGGCAAAACATAATTTAAGTGGAACCATCAATTAATAGATTCACTCACAAGAGTGAGGTAAATCAACACAATTTCCAGCTCTTGTTTTGATGTTTACAACAAAATAGCAAGCTTTCTTCATAGTCCAAACATTTGAGGGGATAGAAAACTTGATCTTGAATAAACTTGAATAAGAGAGCTATTGTGACAGAGTCGTGTGAGCACTTTCCTGGTAGTCTAGTGTTAGGGTGTGTCGCACCAACCTGCTAAAATCACAAATTTTGTTAAAAATGTGGGTTGTTGAAGATGAAGTGTGACCAGGCCTTAAAAAAGAACTGTGACTTTTCAAGACAAAAGCACAAAAGAACAGTGGTTACCATAAAAGATAAAGAATAATTAATGAATGAATAATGAGGAATAATGAGATCCCAAATATAACAAAATAGAGGCATGACAGACCATAAACTGTATCTACACAAGAGAGTTAATCTGAGAGACAGTGCCATCAGATCAAATACTAAGTGAAGGATTCAACTTGTCTGTGTATTTTATCAAGTAGTGGAAAATGAATTAAACCTAATTTCAAGAAAATGTGCAGCTCAGGACTTTTCCACATTTCCAGTGTAAAAACATGGAAAACTTAAGTCCAGCCAGATAACGATACTTCAGAGACGAGCCATCCTCTTCATGGAAACCTCCTCTGCCTGGGTTCACAGAAACCTCAGAGCTTTGATCACCTGGTGGAGTGTTGGTGGATAACTTCACTGCAGCTCAAAAAGGAAACCATGGGCAATCCAATGACCACTGTCTTGAAACTAAGCAAGAGAAGAGGGTGTCAAGGCTCCCATTCTGATCATTATTAAGGCAGCAGAAGGGAGGAAGCATTGTTTCAAGTTTAGCTTAACAGGGAAGATTGTGGGTCTGTGATGGATGTTTGCATAAAGCACCAGCCTTAATCTGGAGGTGTAGACGTTGTTATTTATTCAGTTCTAAAAACAAAATCTGTAAAGGTAGACTGAATGATGAAATAGCAGTTCAACTCCAGGCCTTTATTGACCACAAAGTGACAGAGGTATTGAGACAACCATAATGCAGAGGTAACTGTTTTCAATAAGTGCCTTTCATCTCTATGAGAAATGTAGGGCTTTTGAAGTTGAAGAATTACCTCCCCTGCAATGTGTTCATTAAATAAAAAAATTATACTTTTACCCTGAAAGTTCATAATTCGGGTACAGAGTCACAACAATTTTCAGCAGGACCCCTGCACTGCACATTAAGCCTCTACAAAGAGCTTCAGTAGGGACAAAGTGTAAGTTTTCCCATAAATACCTGAATTTGGCCAAGTTAATGATGCCTGCACAAGTGCCCCCCAACCAAACCTATGTCATAGCCTTGATTGCTGGTAAATTTATTTGAGACAGGCACCATACCAAGATCAAACAAGTTTATCCCGCTTGTAGCACCTTCGTTGCAATGAATTTGCTGACCCCACAACCTTCTGCATTTTTTCTATAAGGGGCATGAGAGGCCGGAAAAGAGTAGCCCCACGGAAAAAGAAGGGGTTAGTCCACATGAGGTTTGGGTTTGTACAATGCTTGTGTAGCCCAATAAATCAGCTAGTTAGGGAATTTTCTGTACATACACAGTAGTCTAAAAAGCAGCATGAAAGCCAGGTATCCTGAACAAGTAGTTGCTGCAGGGAAAAGAAAAACACTCCTCTATGCACACATGACTGACCGATGCATGGATATCGTGTCCTTAGTAAACATGTTGCATGTCAAGAATGCGAACTTGAAACATTTCCACCTGCGATTTAAAAAACAATAACTTTTCAACACTCCAAGCACATCATGCATGGCGCTTTTACTGGGACTATGCCTGAGTCAGGGTGTGGTATGAGTTTCATTACAAGATAGCTCTAATGACCAGGGCAAGGGCTAAGAATTTCAACAACCTGAACATATGAGGAGGATTTAGTTTGGTTCTTTAGTTCCTGACATGAAACAGTGCATTGTTAACAATATGGCTTGGAGGCAGAGTGAACAGAGTGTACGACAACAAGACACTGTTAGCCCTATGTACAGTTATAAGTTTGGAACTGCTAGCAGAGCTGAAAATCAGCCTACAGAGATCTCATATTCTCAAATAATTTTCAATTCAATTGAATTTTATTTGTATAACTCTAAATCACAACATACATTATCCCAAGGCACTTAACATAATAAGGCAGAGACCTCACAAGATTACAGAGAAACCTAACAGTTCCCACAATGAGCAGGCACTTGGTGGCCGTGGAGAAAAAAACTCCCTTTTTACAGTAAGAAATTTCTAGCAGAACCGGACTCAGTTGTGGGCAGAACATCTGCTTCAGTCAGTTGGGGTGAGAGGAGGGAAATGGGGGAGAGAGGAGAGGTGGATGGAAAAGGGGGAGAGAAGAGAAAGGAGGAGAGAATAGAGAGATGACATAGGACTTTTAATACATGGGGGCAGAGAGAGAGCGAAAAGAAACAGATCCTCAGTGCATCATGGGAGTTCCCCCAGCAGTCCAGGCCAACAGGATAACTAAGAGATGGTTGAGTAAACACTTGAGCAGCTCTAACTCTAAGTTTTGTCAAAGAGGAAGGTTTAATTCTAACCTTAAAAGTAGAGAGGGTGTCTGCCTCCCTGACACAAACTGGGAGCTGGTTCTAGAGAAGAGGAGCGTGGTGGCTGAGGCTCTGCCTCCCATTCTACTCTTAAGCCCCTTTCACACTGGCCAAAAAACCTGTTTAAACCCGCTAAGACCCGGCATTTTCTGCAGTGTGAAACAATTAATTTGCATTCAGCCCCGGGTCAAATGACTCAGCAATAGTCCGGGTAATAATCGGCTTCACCGGCATTGATGTGTCACAGCTCGGGTGAACACGCTAATTTGCGCGATGAAGGAGGCAATGAAGGCTCGCCTCCTCCGTCGGTAAAAGCGTTTACCTCACCAGCTCGCAGCCTCTGAACTGTAGTAAAGAGACCTCTCACATATAACTAGCTCGCTTAGCCTAGCTTTGGCTCGTTGGTGGTAACTAACACAATCCAGATCATCGATGAGGTTTAGAACAGGGAACTTTATTTCAACCCTTCGGCGGACATACACGGCCTCATCAGGCGGTCTCTCATTACACAGTGGCCATAAACTGTTGCTAACATGGATGATATGCGGAGCCCATTCTCCTTGTGGCTGCAGCTAAGTACACAAACACAGCATGCAGCGCCAACCTTCTTCTTCCCTCATACACACACACTTCAAAACCCATATGGCCACCTGCTTAAAGGGCCAGGCTTGGCTCGTAACACTGCGCTGAGTTTGTAAACTTTGATAGAGTGACAAGTACAAGATATAAGGTTACGTTGACCACCGGCTCACTGGCTACCATGCTTTCTGTTGTTTACTACACTGTTCTTCTTCGTTTTATGGCGCGCACCACTCTCTACCGCCATCTATGGCCGCCAACTGTCACTACATGATCATCAGACCCTTAAATGCGGGTCGACCCGGGTTTTAAAAAACCCGTGTCTACACGGTAATTTTGGTGTGAAAGAGGTATTATAGATAGACTCTGGGAACCACAAGCAGTCCTGAGTTTACAGAGCGAAGTGATGTACTGGGTTAGCACGGAACTATGAGCTCTGTGAGATATGGTGGAGCTTGATTATTAAGGGCTTTGTAGGTGAGGAGCAGCAACTTCATTCACTTCAATGCAATTTATCAGATTTTGCATAGCTCCATCTGGTGACAGAAAAGGCTTTATACACAGTTACATAATCCATATGTACAGGGACAGACCCACTGGGGCAGTTGACGTGGATTTCTCCATGAACAGGCACAAAAGGCCCAGGTATGCATTATTTCACTGATTGATTCATTTTGTGGTCACAAGTGGTCGCTGCAATATCAACGTCCTGGAGCTGAGGGCCATTCACTTGGCCCTTCAGCACTTTTACATGATAGACAGCACAATAGCAACAGATACTAACATACTAACTGCAGCCAGCGGGAGTAGGGAAAACATGGTATGGAGTTTAATTTATATGGACTCAATGATCAAATCAATCAGATTCAAGCGGTGTAAGTAAGCAGGAGCGTGGAAGGCAAAGCAGTAGCAAAAACATGAACAGTGAATCATAAATGGTAAAAGAGAGTGGGTCTTGTCCAAAACACATGCAAAAGGTCCGATGCCCATGATAGAAGCGTTACCTGAATGTGTGTAAGTGGGTGAATGTGACTTCAATCAGGCTCGGCAGGGTTTGGCTTGGCTTGTCTGCCCAGCGTGGCAGGGGTTTGCTTTTCAATCACAGCAGGGCTACCTGGTTGTGGGTGTGCTCTTAACTGATGATGCGCAGCCCTGAGCTGCACTTGGGCTTTGGGTGGAAACCAGAAGGCTCTGTGCCAACATCTCACACGGCAGAGAGCTCTGGTGCCCTTTTGTCTTTCATGTGTACAGATTTTAGTGTAATTCCTGTGCCACACATAATACTAGAGGTGATTAATACACGCTGGAAACTCTAATGGTGTCAACAGCAGCTAATGGGGCCAGTCTCCAGTTCGCTTTTTCTGCAGTGTGTATGCGGTTTGGAGAAGCAGTGGGGCCGGCGGTGTGCGGTAGCATTGTGCCCCAGCCAATGTCAAGTAAGTCTTTGTCCAGAGAACTATAAACTGATTTTAAAAAGGGTGTAGGGATGGGATCTAATGGAGCAGCTTGTAGGTTTTAGTTGTTAAATAATTTTGCTTAACATTTCAGCATAAACAAAGGGAAAACTTATCTAATGTTAACTCATGTGCAAACAGATTCTGGAGGTTAGGGATTTATATTCTGACATAGGTTTAAATGTGTTCTTATGTCAATTTTATAACTGAAGTTTACTGCAAATTCCTCACATTTAGAGTTGATGGAAATAAATGGTCAATGGTTGGATAGATGCACTAATAAAGCTATCTACAATTACATCACAAGAAGATGGTCATAACTTGGGGTGTCATGTAAAAGATTGATAACATTTGAAGTCACTTCAGTGGTGAAACAACGTTTCCTAAAAGTTCTTATTCTCAATGAATAATACACAGACGTGATCAGAGATGCCTACATCCACAATTGATGATATGTTGATAGACAGGCCATATGTTATTGTCACAGGCGGAAGTATTTTTATGTTTACTTATTGTGTACATGCATGTTTTTATATTTTGGGTTTTAGTGTGTATGATTTTATTTGATGTTTTATGGTTTTTGCAGTGTTTTTACTATTGATGTTTTACCTGATTTTATTGCATGTGCTTGGATTTTATTGATGTTATACTTCCTGCCTGATCACGGAGATTGTTTGCACCTGTAAAGCTCTGTCCTTTTTAATAGACATTTTTGCACAACCAATCAGGAACGAGGGAACAACAGCTCTCATCTGCCAAGGGGAGACCAAGACACCAGCCCGTCGCAGCAGCACTCCAAAGTTGAGAGCTCTGCCAGTGTTGTGAGTACAGTGATGCAAACTGTGACACACTTGCACTTAGATACGGCGTTGCTAGAAAAAAATACTCATTGTCTGTGTACCACACTGGACGTGTTCTTTTGTGCCGAAGGTGTGGCGTCCGGTGTGTGCAAGGCGGTGGACCCGAAGAAGGACAAACATAGGCGTGACGAGAGAACCCCTCAGCTTGAATTTTTATCCTCCTCTTTTAATTCAATTACCTTTGACGTGGACTTTTAGTTTTTAATTTATTTTAATGGGCCCTTTTAGCCTTTTGTCCATTTTGTTTGTGAACCTTTGACTGGATTTCCAAAATAAATTATTTTGTTCTTCTCACTAGGGAAACTGTCCTAGTACCTCCTTGATCACTGAGTGTTGCTCTCCGCCTGATACTACTACGAACCTGTTCAAAACAATAACTCCACATCAATCTATTCCACCAACCCACCCCTGTGACATTGTGGTCAGGTCCAGTATGTGTCTTCTGTTGTGGGTATAGGCTGAGTGACATGTTGGGTAAAATTCATACGGTTCAAAAGATTTTAAAATTCTGAAGCAAATGAGTCTGATTGATTGTCCACATGCAAGTTAAAATCACCTAAAATCAAGATTAGTTCTTAAAAATTGTGATAAAAGAGGAACATCGTTTGGGTGGCCTGTAAACCAACATACTGAGAATAGGATGGCTGCTAAAAATAATTTATATTCAAAGGACTTGTATTCATCAAAAGTAATCTCTTTCAGACCAAGTGAAGCTGAGAGGATCCTTGCAATGCAAAAGCCAGAGCCGGCCCTGGGCAAAGACATCTTTCTATGAGTCTGACTGATCCATCCGTATTAAACCATGTCTCAGTTAAAAACAAGCAATCAATATTGTTATCTAAAATCAAATCATTAATAAGAAAGGACTTAAACTCAGGACTTACCCTACATTTAAAAGTGCCATGTAGAGTGTTATTGGGAGAGTTGTACTGTGAAGTGCTTTGAGTGGTCGATAAGATCAGAAAAGCTTTATATTACAGTAAATTTACCATATTCATATCGCTTGGACCTCTTTATGTCATGGTGCACAGAGAACCAAGTTGACGCTCCACAGGTGTTACAATATCTGCAGGGGCTACTTCAGGCTGGAAAGTCACCTTCCACCCTTAGGGGTATGGTGGTAGCTATCAAGGCTTATCGTGTTGGAGGCAATAGTTGATCTGAGGGTGACAGGAGATAGAAATAATTGTCCACTAACCAATAGGTCAATGGTTCGATCCCAGGCTCCTCCAGTACGTAGAAGTGTCCTTGGGTAAGAGCGAGGCTGGCAGGAAAACAGAACAGCTGTTGGTTTACTTAAAGTTTCAGCTAGTGCCTAGTGTCAGTGTTTGTCAATGTAGGATTACACACTGGGTTTTGGAAATGATTCAGCAGGCATATAAAGAGAGTTGCAAACCTCTCGGGTTGAGGGCACACTCCATGTGGGTGTGGCATTATCCTGGGCCCTGTGGCTGGGTGCCAGCTTATCAGAGATTTGTGCAGCTGCTACATGGTCATGTCCTTCTACTTTTGCCAGATTTTATTGCTTAAAAGGATTTCCTGGTACCTCCTGTGGAGAATGGGTGCTGGGTACTAGTAATCAATACTACATTCAGCTGCTTTAGTTCCAGGGTCGTGGTCTTGTTCATGTTGGCTCGCTGCCACACATACACACAATAGGCCCGACCAGAACAGAGCATCACTCCACTGAGTTTCCAGACAGCATCACTGTCAATCCTTCAAAATCACCAAAGTATAGTGCCATCCACCTGGAAGTATAATCTTGGTGTTTATGGATAAGGATTATTTTGTTAAGGCCCTGGAAGCACACAGTGATTGGAAAAAGAGAAGGATTTTATTGAGTCTACCTATTTTTTTCAAGAAACATGTCGACAACAACCAAGAAGCTGCCAGAGGCATTAGAAGAGATAAAGAAAGTCCATCAACTTTATGTCTGAGGTGATCAGCAAAGTCCGGAAACAGCAAGTTAACCTCATGGGTCTAATGGAAGAGATCCGTGTACTGAGGGCCCCAATCTACCAAAGAGACCAGAGGATCGAATGGCTGGAACAAGGGATTGATGACTTGGAGCTGTTCTCCCGTGCTAATGACCTTATCATCACTGGACTGGATACTAAACATCGAAGATATGCTAGAGCTACAGCTGGTGACCATCAAGGTGAGGATGCAGCATCTGAAGAGCTGCACACTTTAGAGCAACAAGTTGTTAAATTCCTGACCAGTAAGAACATTCACATAAAGAACAGCAAATATCAGTCTGTCACACTTTACAAAACAAAGCCCACGATTGTTGTCTGATTTGTTAATCAAAAACAAAGTGGAAGGGCTGAGACGATCCAACAAACTTAAAGGAATTGGGGTTTATGTGAATGAGCACTTGACAAAGAAAAATGCTGAAATGGCCGTATCTTTAAAAAGCAAAACAAAATACAAGCAACATGGACAAGGAATGGGAAGTGTTTATGAATTTAAATGGACCACCGGAGCAAGCAAAGGTAGTTGCGGTACGCAAACTGAGAGATTTGGATAAATGTAAATGACTGTTTCTACGTGATGGACCACGGCATGGTGGAATCACATCATCACTAAACCGCTGGTTGTCGAGGTGGTGTCCAGATAACATGTGGGCTTCATAGATAACTGGCGCACCTTTTGGAGAATTCCTGGTCTGATGCGGAGAGATGGCATTAATCCAACTTTGGATGGTGCAGCTCTCATTTGTAGAAATTTGATTACCTAGACGGTCAAACCCGTGACATTTCAGAGCTGGGACCAGGAAGCAGAGTTGCAGTCTTACACGTTTCTCTGCGCTTCTATTACAGCAGTTGCCCCCACAAAACCCCATAGAAACTGTTTCTGCCCCCCGACCACTTCAACTATCTAAACCAAATGTAAATAAAAGAGGTGTAATTCACACAAATCTCATAAAGATCAACACAAAGCCTATAAATGAACCTAAAAATACGACAATAAAATGTGGATTATTAAATATTAGGTCACTCCCATCTAAATCTTTGTAAGTGAATGATCTGATAACTTATCATCACATTGATTCATTCTGTATGACTGAAACCTACAGGTTAACCTTCGACGTAAACATAGTTTTAAATCAATCCCCTTTATCTCTAAAATCCTTGAAAAAACTGTTGCTAACCAGTTATGTGACTATTTACACAGGAATAATCTGCCCTGGCGAAGAAACGCGCAGCATTTAAAAACCTCAAGCAGCTCCTCTGTGAGAAGATAAGATTCAGTCTGCTACACCCTGCACGTCTCCGGGTTCAGTTTGAGGATGAGACTCTCGTCTTCCACTCATCCGAAGCTGCCAGGGTGTTCTATGACCGTCGGGTTGCCGCATCCCAATAGACTGATTCTGACTCAAATGGACTAATCTGAGACCGACAGAACTTCAAGTAAACTTATTT
Organism: Scophthalmus maximus; assembly: GCF_022379125.1. NCBI lineage: Eukaryota > Metazoa > Chordata > Actinopteri > Pleuronectiformes > Scophthalmidae > Scophthalmus > Scophthalmus maximus. Next base: position 2,017,974 of record NC_061530.1, read on the forward strand.
CATCGAGCTGAAATGATCAATATCTCAGATGGTTGGTTATTTTGTCGGTGTGATATGGGCTGTGAACTAAAAGTTAGCCTACTTGATATACTAATGGCGTTTTTTTTATGTTGACTGGTAACTACACTGTTATTCATCTGTTCAGAGTCAATACGCTGAGTGTGTATACTTGTAAGAGTGATAGCGGGGAGCAAGGTGTAGGGGGAAATAACGTATGGGCTATTGGAAGTTTAGTCACATTAAGATAGCTGCGGTTGGTTAGGGTTAGTTTGATGCCGTTTTCTTTTTCTTCTTCTTCGTCTTCTTCCCTCAGCAAAATCTGTAGACTACTCTGCTATTGTAGAATCTGATCATGCACCCATTATTCTTGACATTGGCTTTACTCTTAATTACCCACCAAGGCAAGCTTGGAGACACGGTATTAGTTTCAGATGCAGACTTTTGTCAGTTCATGTCTAAAGCAATAGATGATTTCATTTTAACCAATCAGAACGACTCTGTATCACCATCCATATTATTGGAAACATTAAAAGTCGTACTGAGGGGACGGATAATATCATTTTCAGCTTCACATAAATAAAGAAAGAAAACAAAGACAGGAAGAGCTCATTGATTCTATTCTTAAAATCGATCACCAATATTCAAGAAAAATTAAATCTGAAAGCTAAATATGATTTATTATCTACTGAAAAGACTGAACATAACTTGTTAAGATCACGAGCATTCTTTTATGAACATGGGGAGAACGCGGGACGCCTACTCGCCTACCAGTTAAAGGATAAGTTGTCCTCCCAACTCATATCAACAATTAGGAAAAGGCCTCAAGAATTGACAATAGATCCCCAGGAAATTAATAATACCTTTAAAAAATATTATTCTGAGTTATATACCTCAGAATTTCCTCAGGACACTTCTTCTATGGTTAATTTTTTAGAAACCCTGAATACTCCGGTGGATTGCAGCTCTTATAGGCCTATTTCTTTGCTGAACGTGGACATTAAGATACTGTGGAAAATTCTCGAATAAATATCATAGTATCAGATATAATTTCAAATGATCAAACCGGTTTTGTGAGAGGCCGTCACTCATTCATTTACATTCGTAGACTCCTGAATGTGGTGCGTCTGGGGGGGACCTGAGGTGGTGGTCTCCCTAGACGCGGAGAAGGCATTCGACAAAGTAGAGTTTGAGTATCTTTTTACTGTACTGGGTGAGTTTGGGTTTGGTCCGAAATTTATGTCTTGGGTTTGTCTATTGTATTCATCTCGAAAAGCTGCAGTAGTCACTAATAAATTACGTTCACAGTATTTTCCTTTATCTAGGGGTACACGTCAAGGTTGCCCATTTAGCCCATAACTGTTCATTTTAGCGATAGAGCCCTTGTCAATTAAACTTAGAACTACACCGTCCATACAGAAGGATGGGAATGGAACATAAAGCTTCCTTGTACGCTGATGATCTCTTAATTAAATTATCGGATCTGCTATCCTGTAAATCGGAACTTTTGAAGATTCTGGTTGACTTTGGCGGTTTTTCAGGTTATAGAATGAACTATTCAAAAAGTGTTTGTTTCCCTATCAATGACAAGGCTAAGCAGATTCCAGATTTAAGTATTTAGGAATAAATATCACCCCTTCTTTTTCTGATTTGTTTAAAGCCAACTTCACACCTATTATGGAGAAACTAAAAGCTGACCTCCAGAGATGGACTGCTATTTACCTTTCTTTAGCTGGAAATATCAACTGCGTCAAAATGAATGTGTTGGCTAGATTTTTATATTTGTTTCAAAGTATCCCAGTTTTCCTACCAAAATCCTTCTTCTGTTCAATTGATGCGCTACTCTCGAGTTTTATATGGGGAGGTAAATCTTCAAGACTTTGTAAAACATTGCTTAAAAGGCCAAGGAAAGGGGGTGGGCTTGCACTCCCAAATTTCAGGGTTTATTATTGGGCAGCGAATCTGCAAAAAATAATTTACTGGTTTCAGGCCCCAGAAACGGGTTGGTGCAGTGAGGAGGCAAAGCTTTGTAATCTGTCATCACTTACTGCACTGTTAACAACAAAACTTCCTCTCTCCCCATCACAGTTTTCCTGAAGCCTTGTAGTGCGTTCAACACTAAGAATTTGGATACAGTTTAGGCAAACATTTAAATTGTCTGACCTTTCTATGCTAAGTCCCATGTGTAATAACCACCCTTTTCCAGCCGCCAAACTCGATGACACATTCATACAATGGGACACTATGGGTCTTACTAAATGCAAGGATTTTTTCATAGATAATATTTTTCCTACTTTCACAGATTTGGCCAAAAAACACTCTATTTCTAAATCCATTTTTTTCCGATATCTTCAGATCCGCCACTTTATTCAAACATACAACCCATCATTTCCTCAATTACCTGAAAGTTCAAACTTGGATGTCATACTAAAGACTCCCTTAACTTTAAAGGGACAAATCTCTAATTTCTATAACTAAATTATGTTGTTTAGCAGTGTATCAACAGACAACATCAAGACAAAATGGGAAGAAGAATTAGGGACAGTCATTTTCGGATGAGACATGGGTTAGAGCTCTTAGCTGTGTGAATGTAACCTCTTCTTGTGTACGTCTGAATCTGATTCAATTCAAAGTTCTCCACTGTACTCACTATAGTAAGGTCAGACTTGCCAAAATATACCCTGAACTAGATGAGACGTGTGATCACTGTAGAGCCACCAACTTTAATGGCTATATTTGAAGTAAGAGGTAATGACACTGCGATAGCAATTAGCAAGAAAAATGTTATTACTTTTGCAACTCTGATCGCTCGAAGGAGAATACTTTTGGAATGGAAATAACAATTACCACCGAAGGCATCAGTGTGGCTTTCTGATATGATGATGTTTTAAAAAATTAAAAAAGTTAAATACTTTCTCAGAGGGTCAACCAAAATATTCTACAAAGTCTGGGACCGTTTACTGGTTTATTTTGACAAACTTGCAACTCTCCCCTCTCACTAGTAAATAAGCTTCAACGTAAAGCACAAACACTTTCATCTTAGGAGAACCACCCCCCCCCTCAATCTTTTTTTCAATAATAATAATAATTATTATTTTTATTTATTTTATTTTATTTAATCTTATTTTCATGGCACAAGGGATTGTTAGGGTTGGATGGGGGATTACAATTCTTGTAATATTGTACATTGTTGCAAAAAGAAATGTAACCATTGTAACCATTGTAAAGTATTACAACTTGTGTGACATTGTACATCTCTTGTCTTACAAATAATAAAAATACATGGGGAAAAAAGAAAGAAAACATCATAGTACAGAAACAGCATTACTGAAGGTTACCACTGACCTTCTCATGGCCTCAGACAGTGGACATGTTTCTATTATCGTCCTATTAGATCTTAGTGCTGCATTTGATACCATCGATCACAAAATTCTGTTACAGACTAGAACACATTGGGATTAAAGGAACAGCACTGGTTTAAGTCCTACTTATCTGATAGATTTCAGTTTGTTGACGTCAACAACAAATCTTCCATTCATACAAAAGTGAGACATGGAGTACCACAAGGTTCTGTGCGGGGACTGATACTTTTCACTTTATATATGCATCCTTTAGGCAATATTATAAGAAAACACCACATCAATTACCATTGCTACGCTGATGATACCCAGCTGTATTTATCTGTAAAGCCAGATGAAACTAATCAGGTCGACAAACTTCAGGACTGTCTTTAAGACATAAAGGCCTGGATGACATATCATTTTTTACTTTAAATTCAGAAAAACTGAGGTCATTTTACTCCGGCCTAAACACCTAAGAGGAACATTATCTATCTATATAGTTACCTTGGATGATATAACCTTGGCCTCCAGCTCTGCTGTGAGAAACCTTGGAGTTATCTTTGACCAGGACATGTCCTTTGACTCGCACATAAAACAAGTCTCTAGGACAGCCTTCTTTCACCTGCAAAATTCAAGAACATTAGAAACATCCGATCTCAAAAGGATGCTGAAAAACTAGTCCATGTATTTGTCACTTCTAGACTGGACTACTGTAATTCATTACTGCTAGGATGCCCCAATAAGTCTGTGAAAAGCCTGCAGTTAATCCAAAATGCCGTAGCACGAGTTCTGACAGGAACTAGAAAAAGAGATCATATTTCTCCAGTGTTAGCATCTCTGCATTGGCTTCCTGTAATATTAAGAATAGAATTCAAAATCCTGCTTCTAACCTACAACCTTCTAATCTTCTAACCTCCTCTTTGATAAAGCTTATAGTTAGAGCTGCTCAGGTGTTTTATAAACCATTTCCTTATTATTATCCTTAATATTATTTATTAAACATTTCCTTGCTATGCTATAGGCCTAGACTGCTTGGGAAACTTATATCATGAGCATCTCTCTCCCTCTCTCGCTCTCTCCTTCTCCCTCTCTCTCTCTCTCTGAGTGGAAGCATGGAGTGAGTGGTGTGCTGAGAGTGAATGGAAAAGTGGTGTTTGTAAGTGACTACACACTTTTTCTAACTAATACTAATTGTTCTATGTTGTAAATAGTGTGTGATCGTAGTTCTGTTACTGAGTCTTTGTCGAGAGTTAGGGGGGTTTGGTATGTGTGTGTGTGTGTGTGTGTGTGGGTGGCTCTGCCACCAGCATGGAGTTCACCAGGCTGAGCCGTAAGCACGGTTTCAAAGTGTCTCCTGTGTTCCCGTGCTCGGTGGAAGAATGCAGCCTGGCAGTGGGGGAGATAGTAGGCCATGGCAGCATCAAGTCGGCCGCCCGGATGAACGGTGCGGTCGTAGTGTTTGTGGATAGCGTAGAGAAGGCTACCACAGTAGTGGAGTTGGGAATTGTCATTAATGTCGCTTTCGTTTCTGTGCCACCGTTCTTCCCGGATGAAGTACTGCAGTGGGAGATGTGCAGATACGGCAAAATAGTGTCTTCGTTTAAAAAGCTGCCGTCAGGCTGTAAGTCTCCTCTGCTGAGACATGTCGTTTCTCACATGAGACAAGTGTAGATGATCCTCAATAAAAAGGACGAAGAGCTGAATCTAGTGTTCAGACTCAGGCCCCGTCCACACCACAAGATATTTTGAAAACGATCTTACCCCCGCCCCCCCATTTTCCTTATAGCAGGGGGGCCGGAAACTTCTCCGTAATGATGGATTCATTAGAAAGACGCATCTAGCTGTAGAAACACTGTAGTACCTATTCCCGGCCTATATGTGGCGCTGTTTTCTACTACAGTACTCCACCAAAAAAGAAGAAGAAGAGGCGGTGCATACTAATACTCAAGAAGAAGCCGAACAGCAACAACAGTACGAAGATGTTGAGTGAGAAGGGAAAAGTAGATGACCTATGGTCGCCTCACTGAGTGGCGAGTTCTGTGCTCCGTGGCTGTGCGTGTGTGGCGTGCAGCGGTGGCCGGAGCTCGCACTTTTCCGGTTCTACTTGCTCTGTGGTCTCAGTGAGGAATCCTCACTCTGAGCAGTTGCCGCGTGACAACTGTTTGGTTTCTCCCCTCTCCCCGGCCCTATGGAGTGACCGAGCAATAGTATATATTGCCCTAGCGACCCAAGAAGAGTCAGCATCTGATGCAGCACCGTCACAAGCCTGTAGTCCGCCATTGTTGTTCTTGGAGATGCCGCGGGCGAGAGGCGAGGGTCGAGGGGTGGGGTGGGGCGATGACATTATCGTATGCGTATCTGGCGTTCACACAAACTCAAATACACAAACGCAGGGGGGAGATTTATCTTCTCCACCCTGGGACCTGGATTCAAAAGAGTGCGTTTTCAGGCAGTGAAAACTCCGGGTGCATCTGGACGGGAGGCGCATACGTGCAAGACTTCAGCGTATTTACAACAAATTTGCATTCGTGTAGACAGGGCCTCAAAGTAGATGATTTTTATTATGTGGTGTTTGTTAATTCAGGGATAGTAAAGTGCTTTGGCTGTGGAGAGGAGGGGCATTTAGTGAGAGTCTGCCCTGATAAAAATCAGAAACAAGCTAAACCTGAAAGGGAGAAAGATCAACCAGGTCAGACTGAAAAACAGATGCCATCAGAAAAAAATTAAAATCAACAAATGGTTCTGTCTGAGGATGAGGAAATTCAGCCTCAGACTGAACAGGAGGCTGGGGAAAAGTCAGAAGACAGGCCTCACAGTCATACTGAAGGGGAAAACTTCAACTGACAAATCAGCTGAAGCTGAGCTAACTGTCATCCCTGCAGTCACAGCAGTGGACACAGTGAGAAATAATGAGGTTGTTTTGAGTGAAAATGAAAATGTTCTCAAAATGTCTGCAAGGAAAAGAAAAAAACAAAACAAGAAAAGTGATCTCAGGCCAAAAAAGTGGCAGTGAGGAAGGAGGAGGAGACAGAGATGGAGGAAAATGAGGAGGACGAGGACTGTACTGAAGTCAGTCAGCCTATTACTGACTCACAGGTCAACGTTGGTTCGGTGCAGGAAGAGCTGTACCAGGTACAACAAATAAAAAAGTTCCTTCAGAAAACAAAAAACTACAAAAATGTAAAAATTTAAGACTATTTTGAAAAGAAAAAAGTGTTATTAATCTCAATAAGAGCTCAGATGAATCAGAGAGGTGAAGGAGGCTTCACAGAACAGGAGTACTACAGATTAAAGAAAATGGTTCTGAGGATCAAACTTGAGCTTGTCAATGAGGAAGATAATGAGGACATGTAAGGCAGTCCGTCTGCTGTCGGTCTTAACTTTTGTGTCGTTTTTAATGTGTGTCTCCTCACATCTGATTTTATGAGTAATTTTAAAATCTCCACGCTTAATATAAATGGTGGCAGAGATGTGAGGAAGAGGGCTTGCCTCTTTGAGTTTTTAAAGCTTAAAGGAATAAATATAGCAATGTTACAAGAAACGCACAGCGACACTTTAAACAGGACAGACTGGAGGAGGGCATTGGATGGGGAGGTGGTTTTAAGCCATTTTAGCAGCACCAGCGGAGGAGTAGCACTCCTGTTTGCTAAAAACTTTCTACCAAAGTCCCACACTGTAGAGGAAAGAGAAAAGGGCAGACTTTTAGTAGTCAGAGCCAAGTAAGAGCTTTTTAATCTGCTTTTTATAAATATATACGCTCCAAACTCAGGACCTGAGAGAGTTCTTTTTTTAAATGAGCTCAGTACGGTTTTAAGTGAGTGTGAACCAGAGGAGTTTTTATTTTTAGGAGGAGATTTTAACTGCACACATGATGAACTGGACAGAAACCATAGTGAACCACATTCTGCTTCTAAAAGAACCATGAAGCAGCTGATAGAAACATACAGTTTAACAGATGTATGGAGAGAACGGCATGCAAAGCAGAAACAGTACACATAGCTTCATAGCAGAGACAATCTTTTAACTATGGCTAGATAAGACAGGTTTTATTGTTTTAAGCACCATTTTAATGTTTTTAAGGGGTGCACTATATTACCTGTTGGATTTTCTGATCATTCATGTGTGTATTGTGATGTCTATATCGCCAATATAAAAGACAGATCTGCATATTGGCATTTTAACACTGCTTTGCTTTTAGATGCACATTTTAGAGATGTTTGTATTTTCTTTTGGAAGCTTTTTAGAGACAGAAAGGGAGATTTTAGTTCACTGAGGCAGTGGTGGGACTTTGGTAAGGCTGACATCAAGCAGCTTTGTCAACAGTACACTCTCAATGTTTCTCAAGACATTACCAAGTCTATGAAAGATCTAGAGAAAACCATAGTGGACCTGCAAAGTTCTGCAGAGTCCACAGGAAATCAAAGCTGTATTGAAGACCTCAAGAAAAAAAAGCCATCTTGGCAGACCTGCTGGGCTTGAAGGCACAGGGGGCTCTGATCCGGTCCCGTTTCCAGAGCGCTGCACTGATGGACTCTCCGACCAAGTTTTTTTTCAGCCTGGAGAAGAAGAATGGACAGAGCACAATAATCCACGCTCTGCGATCGGCAGGAGGACAGCAGCTAACCACAGCTTCACAGATAAGAGAGAGAGCCGTGGATTAGTACACAGAAGACGACGAGGCCTTCAAAGTGTTCTGCAGGGACGTGCCCACAGTTTCTGGGGAGCTAGAGGGGCCCCTGACTGAGGAGGAGGTGTTCAGAGCACTACAGAGCATGCAGGGGGAAAGGCCCCTGGAATCGATGGTCTCCCCCCGGAGTTCTACAAGACTTTCTGGGAGGAAATGAAAACAGACATTCTAGATGTTTTCACCGAAAGTTTTAATGACTGCTCACTTCCTCAGAGTTGCAGGAGGGCAGTGCTAACTCTCCTCCCTAAGAAAAGTGACTTAATGGACATAAAGAACTGAAGGCCGGTCTCTCTGCTGTGTTCGGACTATAAGCTGCTGTCCAAAGTCCTGTCCTCCAGGCAGAAGCAGGTGATGGACCAGGCCACAAGACTCAGACTGTGTGCCCGGCAGGTCCATTGTTGACAATGTGTCATTAATTCGGGATCTTTTGACCGTCTCTGGTTCATTGGGTTTTAGACACTGGTCTCGTTTCATTGGACCAGGAAAAAGCGCTTGACCGGGTTGAGCACCGTTACCTGTGGAAAGTGCTGGAAAGGTTCGGCCTCAGCCCTGGTTTCATCGCCAAGATAAAGGTAATGTATGAAAACATTGAGAGTGTGCTGAAAATTAATGGTGGTTTATGTAAACCTTTCAAGGTAACCAGGGGGATAAGACAAGGCTGCTCGATGTCAGGTATGTTATATGCTTTGTCTATTGAACCCATGTTGCACAATGTCCACTCTTCTATCAATGGCCTTTTTTTACCTGGTTTTAATACACGTTTTACTGTATCGGCCTATGCAGACGACATCATAGTTTTTTACACAGAACCAACTAGATGTAAATAGTTTAGGACACATTGTTAAGACTTTTCAGAGAATCTCAGCTGCCAAAGTAAACTGGGCCAAGAGCGAAGCCCTGGCAGTGCGGAGATGGGCTGGAGTTCTCCCTCAGCTTCCAGGTGGGTTGACATGGAAGAGGGAGGGTTAAAGTACCTGGGGGTTCAAAGAACCTCAGTCATGAACTGGGAAGGAGTAGTTGAAAAAGTGGAGGGGAAGTTAGGTAAATGGAGGTGGCTGATTCCCCACATGTCCTACAGAGGCAGGGTGCTTATCATCAATAATTTGGTAGCATCCAGCCTCTGGCACAAACTAAAATGTATGGAGCCCCCTGCTGGTCTTTTATAAAAAAATACAGTCAATCATCTTAATCAAGTTTTTTTGGGACGGTTTACGCTGGTCTCCTCAATGTGTTTTATACCAGCCAAAGGAGGAGGGAGGGCAGGGACTGGTAGACTTAGAGAGACTTAGACAGCTGCTTTTAGACTACAGTTCATACAGAGATTTTTATTTGGAAATGATGATGTCGTCTGGAGGCCAGTAGCCAGCACCATTTTAAGGGGGGTAGCAGGTCTGAGTCTCGATGCTTCATTGTTTTTAGTGGACTGTGGTTTTATCCCTTTGTGTAACTTGCCTCATTTTTATCAAGGACTTTTTAAAGCATGGAAACCTTTTAAATGGACCAGACTGGAACCTGCAGCATCTCTGTTCTTGCTCCTGGAGAAGCCTCTGGTGTGGGGGGCCCAGCTGGATCTCCAAGATGGCAGCAGACCCGGACTCACCGAGAGACTAACGAGAGCTGGAATGAGAAAGCTGAGGGGGATCGTAGAGGCTGCTGGTCCTGGTTTCCAGAACACAGAGGCAGTAGCCTCCCTGCTGGTCCTGAGGTTGGCCCGCCACACCAGAAACATTCTGAACGAGTGGAATAAAAGACTGAACAGTGAAGAGGGAGAGATGCTGCGGGACTATTTTAATGGGACCGAAACCCCTGATTCAAGAAACCCCTTTCCGGATATTGTTTTTTTAATTAATAACAGTGACTCACCAGCACAAAATAAACCACACACTGCTGCTGATTTTCACATGCAAACTGGAAAAGGTTTTTATTAAAACTGTGTTCTGGCCACACACAGGAAGAAGCTGAGTGAGAGGAAGGACATGGTGTGGAAGGAAAGACTGCCACAAGACAGCAAACCGGTGTGGAGACTCTTGTAGAAGCCTCCACTGAACAAGAGGTCTGGAGACCTGCAGTGGAGGATCCTCCACGGGGCTCTGGCAGTGAATTTTTTTCTGTCCAAGATTAATCCCACCATGTCCTCCACATGTCCATTCTGTCCACAGACTGAAACCATCATTCATTGTTATCTGGACTGTCACAGACTGAAACCTCTTTTTAAAAACTGTGTTTTTAGACTGTGGGGAGGTTTTTACAGAGACTGCTTTTATTTTTGGTGCTGGCTACAGAAAACAATATGCAAAGAAGTGGCAATTGTTGAATTTTATTGTTGGTCAGGCCAAACTGTCGATTTATAAAAGCAAAAAAAACAAAATAGGAAATGTGTCCGGACAAGAGCTGACAAAAATGTACGTGTCTCTGGTAAAAGCCAGAGTGAGAGTGGACTTCAGATTCCACTCTCTGATGAAGGACATTTAGGAATTTTTTAAACCAGTGGCGTTTCACCACGGATGTGTTCAGTGCAGGAGGAAGAGCTCATCTTTCACTCTGTGTTTTTATGACATTATATATTTTCCTCCCCCTCTCTCTCTCCATCTCTCTCTCTCTCTGCTTCTCTCTCTCTCTCTGATGATGTTTACCTTATTTATCTATTTATTGATTTGACTACAATCTGAAGAATGTTGTTTTGTTTATTTTGTTTGCTTGTTTTAAACGTTTTCATTCAGTTTGTTTGAAAAATTGAGAAAATAAAGTTTAGTTGAAAATCAAAAATCCCTCTCCTTCTCCCTCTTTTTCTCTCTCCCTCTCTCTGCCCCCATGTTTTTACATTACATGTCACTAACTCTGTTTTCTCTCTCTCCTAGTGTATATCTGACCCCAGAGCTTATTATTATCATTACTACTATTATTATTATTAATAACATCACTGCATTTATAAGTGTCAGTTTTTCCATAATTATAAGAATCAGTCTGGTAGAAATTAAAGCTGTTATACAACCCCTCTATCCCCCGATATGTTTACATTACATGTCACTAACCCTGTTTGTGTTTTCTATCTCTCCTAGTGTATCTCTGACCCCAGAGCTGCAGGACCCAAACCTGTCATTATTATTGTTATTATTATTGTTTTTGTTGTTGTTGTTATTATTATTATTATTATTATTATTATCACTAATAATAATAACATCATAATTGGGTTTTTTGTAATTATAAGTATCAGTCTGGTAGAGATTAAAGCGGCGGTTGTACAACTGTCCTCTCTCTCTCTTCTCTCCTACTGTCTCTCCTCCCACCCTCTTTCTGCCCACTTCTCCTCTCTTCCTCCTCTCTCTCCTCACCCCAACCGGTCGAGACAGATGACCGCCCACAACTGAGTCTGGTTCTGTCAGAGATTTCTTCCTGTTAAAAGGGAGTTTTTTCTCTCCACCGTCGCCAAGTGCTTTGCTCATTGTGGGATTTGTTGGGTTTTCCCTGTAATATTGTAATATTGACCTAACTATGTAAAGTGCTTTGAGACAATGTATGTTGTGATATGGTGCTATAAAAATAAAATTGAATAAAAAATTGAATTGAATAGATGGTCGGGGATTGAAATGGGGAGAACTGGCAGGTGGTTCCCAAGCAGTTCTCTCTGCCAGGTGCTCCCGGAGCTGGATGTTGAGGCGTGAGACGAAGTTCCCCAGAGAGTAGAGATCACTTGGTTCTTCCCGGGTTGCTAGCTGATCCTTCAGCTCATTCAACCCTTTTATGAATACTCCCATCAGTGCCTGCTCATCCCACCGTGCCTCCGTGGCCATCGTCTGGAATTCAATAGAGTAATCTACCATGATCCTGGTTCCCTGGCTTAAGCTAAACAGACTGTTACTGGCAGAGCCCATAATGTTCGGGTGATTAAACACAGCACGTAAATTATAAAATAATGGAGTCTCATAATTGGGCATTGGTTAGCTTAGTGGCACAACGGCGCCACACGTCCAGAGACCTGAGTCCTCCTGCAGCGGCTGTGGGTTCGACTCTGACCCCGGCCCTTTGCTGTGCTTTTTCCCCCACTCTCTCCCCCCTCTCACTCTAAATACTATACTCTGAACCTATAAATAAAGGCTTAAAAAAAATAATTAACGGCAGTGCTTAACGCCTTGGCCCAGGATAATGCTATTCCTCTAAGTAGACTCAAAACATAATTTACCTTTGTGACGTCAAAAGGCAAAAGACAGGGGACGCTGGCAGAAAACTTTGTCACATTGAAACAGGAAATCACGGCATTTCTCCACTTCACCGAAAAACGGTTCCTGGTCGGCGATGGGGAAATCCTGGTGTGAACTAAAGCAGTCTGCAGAGTAGGAGGGGGCAGAGGGTTACCAACAATGAAGGTGGCTGACGTGGTGAGAGTGGAAACTTGTCAGGCTAATTCGGATTTCTGGATTTGGTTGCTGTCAATCAGGGCCCAGAGAATTTGATAAGCTGCCCCAGGAGAGTACCTTGGCTTGTTTAAGCGAATTGAACAGCGTTGAGATCTGAATTTGTGTCCGCAGGGTGCATAGTCTCCAGTTCGTTCTGTTACGCTTCCCTTATAAAAGCAAAACAGAGCTGAACCCACAATGCAGAACAAATCAGATTGGAGACCAAGCTGAGTATACTGAGTATTTTACTTAGGTTGCACAAAGTCACAGGTTGAATAATCAATGAACAGATGAACTTCTCCGAATGGGTATGGGGATCCAGGGGGGGAATCCAGGGGAACATGGAACAGAGACATCTTAATGAGGGGAGACCAGAGCGGGGGAAGCGGCTGGACATGAAAGGAAAGAGGCTGAAGGTGATCTGCTGACAGAGGAGAGCAAGGTATACGCGAGTACGACAGACTAAGGCACAAACGAGACGGAATGAGGACTGAGTTGAGCCGTAGTGTTTACCACTCAAGGTTATGGAACGAACTGCCGAAGACTGAGGACCGGGTATTTAACCAGGAGAAGGTGAGTAGTGGAATCATCACAATGAGCAGCAAGTGAAGTTCTGGAAGAGGAAGAAGGTCAGACATAGCGGAAGAACATACTCAGACAAACATAAACAACACAGAAACATAGTACCAGGAACTGGTAGACCATAAAATGCTTTTTATTTACAGTGTTTTTTCAATGTAAAATAATTGATGGTACAATTATTTGTGGAGAGTTTGACAATTGAAATTTATTCTTCTAAATTCAAAGCCCCAGTGTGTAATTTTTGTACTTTTATGGCACCATCTGGTGGTAAAGTTGCAAACCGCAACCAACTGAGAACCCAACAGGGGACATTTTATGGTGGCGGACCACTATTTCCATTTCCGGTTTCCTGCATCGCTGGAAATTCAACTGGAATGTGACGTATTCTGGACCATTTTCTGCAACCGTATTTAATGCTGCGTTCCATTATATCTCAGAACTCGGACTTACACGGAGATCGGGTCTCCCAAATGTTACTATATTTAACTCATTCAAAGTTGACGAAAAAACATTGGTTCTTTGTTGCAGGACTTTCTATCATATTACTTGAAACTCTCATAACATACTGATAGTGATGAATACATTGAATGATCTGACGCTGAAACGTAAAAAATCGCTCATCTGTGGCAGGACTGTAAAACCACGACCAATCAGAAAGTTCGGTCCAAAGAAAATGATTGGATGAACCGGCTTTCTGTTGATTTATTCTTGTGGCATTCTTTCTACAGGACCACTGCTTAAAGATTCGACGACAGCACAGCCTGACCCTTCAGCCGACAGACCTGTTTTGACACTAAAGAGCTAGGAAACCCTGTGCAGACTGTTTCTTCCTTTTTTGTACATATGTTGTTTTTGCTAATATAACATGACATAACAAAATGTAACCCTCCATATGTAGCAGCCTGGACACAGAAGTCATGAAGTTGTGTAGGATTGCAAACCTTGTTTATGTTTTAGCTTTTCCTGCAGCCGCCTGTTGTTAACTAGCCAAGAACAAGTTACTGCATCACAACTCTATTTTAAATGACACTTCCCAACACTAACATGTTAACTTGACAAATGCGCCCACTAACTATTATGATAATGTCATGTGTTTTCTTACTTGTGAATGAGCCACGAACAGTCAGTTAGCGACGTTATGCTCCGCTCGAGGGTTCCTCCTCTGATGCAGTCAGGCATGTGTTGTGGGGGGAGTGGCTTTGGACAGAGGTCTGAAGGAAGCGGGACATTGAGGGTGAAGCAGGGTGGGACATTGCGGCCGATTTTCAGAATCGACTACCCTGCCTTTAATATTGATTTGTTAAAATGTAAACAACAAACTAACAGCTGACTTTTGTAATGCAATGTTTTATTATGGCCTCTTGCCCCTAATTGACAAACCCAGTAGGATTACCAAAGATAGTGCCACTCTTATTGATAATATTTTTACAAATGTTCATGGACATGCAACTTGTGGTCTGCTTTTAAGTGATTTAACTGATCATCTTCCTATTTTTGTGATCTCACAAGATTTAAATGCTAAATGTTCAAATGTTGTAAGTGAGCCTTCCTGCAATTTTGAAAGATTAAGAACACCAGAGACAATAGAGGGTTTAAAGAGGGAACTAATAAATTATAACTGGGATAAGGTGCATTTTGATGATCCAACAAGAATAAACGGAGCAAATACGATAGGGCCTTCGCCACTTCCTGCTGGTCGGCACGAGCCCGAGCCCTAACTACTGTTTAAAGGGGGTTTTGTAGTTGCAACGTTTGCTCATTGTGGGAATCACAAGGAGCATAACCATTTATTTGTATTTTCAGTAGCTGTGCAATAACATCTGGAAGTTAAAAGACAACCCAAAATAGAACCAACAAAGAAATGATCAGGCTGCATGTGATACCTGTTTAAAGTCAGCAGATTTGGATTATCTTTAGTTGGTTAACACTAAGGGTAAAAAATAATAATATAAAAAATGGTGATATATATGGACAATTTAGTAGGCGAAGAATATGTAGGCTCCACATTGTTCTCAGCTGCAGGATGTTCTTATCAACTCAATAAGATCTCCAACGGATCCTGGGCCTGATCTCAGTGGAACCTGAGGAATGAGGACCTGGTTGGCAGGTGAGGAAATGAGCAGGAGGGGACACATGAATCCTGGTGGATGAACTCACTCCTCTCAAACCTCAAAGGGGAATGTGCAGCCATAACATACCCAGCTGGGGAGCAGTAACCTGAAACATGTTCCTAATAGACCAAAGAAACCAAGATTGTATTTGTCTTTGCTGGAAATGGTTAGATAGATAGATATATAGATAGATAGATACTTTATTCATCCCAAGCTGGGAAATTCCGTTGTAGCAGCAGCTCGTTCACACAGCACACATTAAAAATATATACAATATATACACAAATAAATTTAAAATGTACAATTGAAAAAAAAATATAGAGAATAAGAATAATGAAAAATTAAAGAATTTACATGAAGTATTAACAGTGGACTTAAACAAAGTCTATCTGTCAGCCAGAGGTGAGGTG
Organism: Scophthalmus maximus; assembly: GCF_022379125.1. Taxonomy (NCBI): domain Eukaryota; kingdom Metazoa; phylum Chordata; class Actinopteri; order Pleuronectiformes; family Scophthalmidae; genus Scophthalmus; species Scophthalmus maximus. The sequence continues at coordinate 2,033,496 of NC_061530.1, forward strand.
TTGTAAATTTGTATGGCTTGTGGCAGGAAAGATGTCCTGTAATGTTTTTTGTGACAGCGAAGCTGAATCAGTCTATTCACACAGCACCGGTACCTGCTCCAGGCTCAGGCTCAGGCTCTGGATCTGGAGATGCTGGAGAACAGCACACAGTTGGCTGGCACAGATCTTCAGAAACTTGGGGCTGATGCCATCGGGTCTCGCAGCCTTGCGTTGATGAAGTCTCTCCAACCTTTTCTTCACCTGGGCAGTTGTTACAGTCCAGCGGGGCAGGGGGTTCTGACTGTCCGTGGGGGGATGGAGGTGTTGTGAAGGTGGGGGGATTGGATCCAGTGTGCTCACCACAGGGGAGAGAGGGGGGAGGAGGGGTGGGAGCATTGGAGGCAGTGGAGGGCGGCAGGGTGTGTGGTGGACGAGACGACAGACTGAGAGGGCTGTGAGCTAAACCTGTTAAAGAAACAGTTCAGCTCATTTGCTCTCTCCAGGCTCCCTGATGTCTGCCTGTCTCTCACACCACACCCGGTGATGGCCTTCATCCCCATCCATACGTCCCTCACATTGTTCTGCTGGAGTTTGGCCTCCAGCTTCCTCCTGTAAGAGTCAATAGAATGAGGTGGTAGTGTTTGAGATCTGACCCAGGAGTAGCTTCTTTTTCTAAGTCAAACCTTTCAAAACTTTGTTTCATGAACAAACCTCTGGAAAGTATTTTACAGCCTAGAAAATACTGATGGGAAATGGTGAGAAAAGTAAGAAAAAGGAAATAATGTAGAAATGAATATGAAAAGTAGAACAACAAAGACACTGTACAACTGCGGCTTCTCTGAACAAACACAGACATCAAGTCATAAATCTTTGATATAAAAGCTGTAAATCACAGTTAGTTGATAATCTAGGTATTGCATACCAACACAAGTTATGTTATACTGTATCTTCAATGAAAGAGAATTGGATGCAGACAACATCAGCTGTGTATGAAATCCAGACCAAAACCAGACAGCATTGACAGGGAGCAAACGAGTCAGTGGAGTGGACTAAAAGAATCACAACGGACATTCTAAACCCACACCAAGCAGAACAATGGAATCATCTAATATCAAGACTCTTTTCCAGTAAAACTTTACCTCATGATAATAGAACAGAATAGAATACAAAACTTTATTCATCCTGCCCAGGGAAATTCACAGTAGCAGCACAGTAGTAAAAATACAATTAAAAAAATGACAGTTAAAAATACAGGAACAAACTATTTTCAAAAAGCTATGTACATACTGTATATACAGAGTGCAAAAGTAATGTTCAGTGGGTTGAAAATAATAAATATTCATAAATATATTTGTATGTCTTGCACGGGATGCCAGGAATTTAGATATATGTTGTAGATGTAGGAACTATACTAAACATAGGATGGTACTGAATAAAGAGTATTACATTATCAACATTAAATATTGTTATTATAGAGTCTGACTACTGTTGGGATGAAGGACCTGCGGTAGCTCTTCGTCTTGCATTGGGGGTGGAGCAGTTAGTTACTGAAGGAGCTGCTTAAGGCCCCTACAGTCTAGTGGAGGGGGTGAAAGGGATTGTTCATGATGGATGTCAGCTTGGCCAACATCCTCCTCTCACCCACCTCCTCAATCGTGTCCAGGGGGCAATCCAGGACGGAGCTGGCTCTCCTAACCAGCCTATTCAGTCTCTTTCTGTCCCTCTCAGTGCTTCCAAAGCCCTAACAGACCACTGCATAGCAAATTGCAGATGCCACCACAGTGTCGTAGAAAGTTCTTTACATTGTCCTGTACACACTGAAGGACCTGAGTGTCCTCAGGAGATGGAGACGACTCTGGCCCTTCTTGTACAGAACATCTGTCTTGTGAGTCCAGTCCAGTTTATTGTTAAAGTGAACACCCAGGGATGTAACTCCCCACGACCTCGATATCCAAACCCTGGATGTTCACCGGCGAGGTCTGTGTCACCTTCCTGCGGAAGTCTATCACCATCTCCTTTGTCTTACTGGCGTTGATGTGCAGTTTGTTCTGTTCACACCAGCCAACAAAGTTGGTGATGAATCCAAGGTCATTCCCCTGTGACACACGACCAACGATGGCTGTGTCATCGGAGAACTTCTGGAGGGGACAGCTGTGTTGTGTCTGAAGTCCAATGTGTACAGGGTGTAAAAGAAAGGGGAGAGCACTGTTCCCTGTGGAGCCCCGGTGCTGCAGATTACCACATCAGACACACAATCAAGAAGCCTTACATACTGCAGTCTGTTGGTGAGTCGGTGATCCATGCAGCCAGGTGACAGTCTACTCCAGCTAATTCCATCTTCATCCTGAGCAGGGTTGGTTGGATGGTATTGACAGCACTAGAAAAGTAAAAAAACATGACCCTCACAGTGCTCCCGGTGTTCTCCAGGTGAGAGAAGGACCTGTGAAGCAGGTAAATGATTGCGTTGTCCACACCGATGCCTGGTCGATACACAAACCGAAGGGGGTCCACTTCACTGCTCACCAGGTGTCGGAGGTGTTTCAGCACAATCCTCTCCATGGTCTTCATGAGATGGAAGGCTAAAGCTACTGTCCTGAATTGGTTGGGCTCCCTGGGGTGCGCCGACTTTGGAACACCTATTAACACTTAAGTTTCACACTTACTCTAGGTTACAAGATGACAACTGAACAAGTTTATTTATACCTCTTTCACACCAAAATGACCGTGTAGCCCCGGGTTTTTTAAACGTGGGTCGCCCCGCGTTTAATCGGCAATTGGTCACTTTCACACTGCGAGCAGACCAGGGTCTGATGATCGTGTAGTGACAGTTGGGGGCCATAGATGGTGGTAGATGGCAGTAGAGAGTGATGAGCGCCATAAAACAAAGAAGTAGAACAGTGTAGTAAACAACAGAAAGCATGGTAGCCAGTGAGGCGGTGGTCAGCGTTACCTTCTATCTTGTATTTGTCACTCTTTCAAAGTTTACAAACTCAGCGTAGTGTTACGAGCCAAGCCTGTAGTGGCAAATGTGTCCTGATTGTAAACAATGTGAACAAAGTCTTGTTGATGCTAAACATAATCATGCTGGCCCTGATGTGTCCTTGCTGTGACCAGTATCTTGTTGACGCGGATGTGTCCTTGTTGTGAACAATTGAACATTTTACACCTGAGGTCAGTTTTGTAGATGGTGGGTACAAAAGAACTGTACACCCTTATGCACTTTGATTCGTCTTTGTTTTGTGCTATGCACCACATCTCGAAATAAACGTCTCCCGCTGAAACTGCTCATTGGCTGCTTCGACTTGTATTTCTGCAAACCTCCTGAAACCTGAAAATTCCTTACAAGCCTGGCCCTTTAAGCAGGTGGCCATATGGGGTTTGAAGTGTGTGTATGAGAGAAGAAGAAGGTTGGCTCTGCATTCTGTGTTTGTGTACGTAGCTGCAGCCACAAGGAAAATGGGCTGCGCACATCATCCATGTTAGCGACAGTTTGATGAGGCCGTGTAGGTCAGCCAAAGGGTTGAAATAAAGTGCCCCGTTCTGAACCTCATCGGTGATCTGGATTGTGTTTGTTGTTACAACCAACGAGCCAAAGCTAGGCTAAGCGAGCTAGCTACATGCGAGAGGTCTCTTTACTACAGCTGGTGAGGTAACAGCAGTTACCGACGGAGGAGTCGAGCCTTAATTGCCTCCGTCATCGCGCAAATTAGCGCATACACTTTTCGCAACTTTCTGGTTACATCTGCCAAGGAGGTTATGTTGTCACCCCTGTCTGTTGGTTGGTTGGTTGGTTGGTTAAACATAACATACACATTTTTGTGAATTTTGGATAACAAATGTGATGTTTAAACTGAGTGAGCCCCTCTAGGATTTTAGCTGCTCACTGGTTGATTTCGGTGTTCTATCATGTGAAAGGTCCCTATGGAGTTAGAATTGGGTCAATAATACAGCGCACAAAAAAAGGACTCACGAGCGATGATTGATTCGCGTGATTTCACACGTGCATATATTAACCATCGCAGGCAG